>NC_043709.1:103879721-103880497 GCF_006229205.1 Suricata suricatta
ATAATTTTATTTTTTGTACTATCTTTGTTTGATTTTGGTATCCGTGTAATACTAACTTCATAAAATCAACTGGGAAGTGTTCCCTGTTCTTACATTTTCTTTTTTTTTTTTTAATATAACACAATTTATTTTTTTAACATATGCAATTATTTTCCATCATTTACAATACAGTAGTTACAATGACACTCCAAACAGAAAAAGCAAAGTAAAAAATCAAAACCCCAACTTCTATTTCATGTAATTAGACTTATACAGAAATTAGAAGGTTATGTAACAACTAGTTAATCACCTAACTTCACAGCTATCTGAAGTGGCAATCATTATATAGCAGCTTATCGATAATACATTCAAGATAAATGATACAATTTATTGCTTGCCCATAAGCTACAACACAGCCTGCTTAATACCTTTCCTTAAATTCCACCTCTATACTACAATATACTTGAGGTCCATGCAAAAAAAGTAACTACCTTTTATGTAGGAAAGGGATGATTAAGTCTTTGGCGTTGTAAAAGCAACTTCATTTAAACATAACTACCCCCACCACCAAAAAAAGAAGAGAAAAATAAAAGTAAAGAAAATAGTAAGGGAAAAACCCAAGACACACTTCCTATGGGGAAAAAAACAGCATGTAATTTCTGTCCTTGACGGAATGTATTAAATAAGCAAACACCCCCAACAAGCAAAACAAGTACTACAATGTAAAAATATTAGAAAAAGAAAACCCTCTCACATGCATAAATGAAAGATTGCACACAAAGAACTCACATCTTTTC
>NC_043709.1:103880597-104036381 GCF_006229205.1 Suricata suricatta
TGTAATTTCTGTCCTTGACGGAATGTATTAAATAAGCAAACACCCCCAACAAGCAAAACAAGTACTACAATGTAAAAATATTAAAAAAAGAAAACCCTCTCACATGCATAAATGAAAGATTGCACACAAAGATCTCACATCTTTTCAAGCTTCAATAGTAAATATTCTGCTACTATGTATTAAATACTACATGTAGAAATTATATTTTTCCAGTTTTATTGAGAAATAATTGACACACATCACTGTATAAACTTAAGGCATATAGCATGATGGTTTGATTTACATATATTATAAAGTGATTACCACAATAGGTTTAGTTAACATCTGTCATCTTATATAGATACTCTAAAAAGAAAAGGAAAAAAATCCTTCCTTTTGATGAGAATGTTTAAGATCTACTCTGTTAACAACTTTCTGTTATATCAAAGGTCAGTGTCAACCATAGTCATTATGCTGTACATTATATCATCATGACGTATTTATCTCATAACTGAAAGTTTGTACCATTTGACAACTTCATCGAGTTCTCCCCCCTCCTACCATCTGCCTCTGGTAACCACAAAGCTGATCTCTTTTTTCTACACGTTAGGTGGTTTTTTGGTTTTTTTGTTTTGCTTTTAGATTCTACATAAAAGTGAAATCATGTGGTATTTGTCTTTCTCTGTCTGACTTATTTCACTTAACATAATGTCCTCAAGGTCCATCCATGTTGTCATAAACGGTAGGATTTCCTCTTTTTTGTAGATGAATAACATTCCAGTGTGTATGTATTATACACACCACAAGTTCTTTGTCCGTTCATCCATCAATAGACACTTGGGTTGTTTCCATGTCTTAACTATTGTAAATAATGCTGCAGTGAACATGGGGGCACAGATATCTTTTTCGGTTAGTGTTTTTATTTCCTTTGGATATATTCCCAGAAGGGGAATTGCTGGATTGTATGGTGGTTGATTTTTAATTTTTTTTTTTTTTTAGGAACTCCATGCTGTTTTCCATAGTAGCTGCACCAATTTACATTCCCACCAACAGTGCACAAGGTTCCCTTTTCTCCACATCCTTGCCAACATTTGTTATCTCTTGTCTTTTTGATGAAGGCCATTCTAACAGGTGTGAGATGATACCTCACTATGGCTTTAGCTTGCATTTCCCTGATAGCTGGTGATATTGAGCATCATTTCATTCATGTACTTGATGGACATTCATATATCTTCTTTGGAAAATGTCTATTCAACTCCTGTGTCAAATTTTTTAACTAGATTATTTGGGGCTTTGCTTTTTGGTTGTTTTGTTTTGTTTCTGCTTTTGAGTTGTCTGTATCTTTATATATTTAGATATTAACCCCTTATCAGGTATATGGTTTGCAAATATTTTTTTCCTCTTCCATAGGTTGTCTTTTCACTTTGTTGATGGTTTCTTTTGCTGACCAGAAGCTTTTTAGCTTAATGTAATCCTATTTGCTTAGTCTTTAGTTTGTTGCTTGTGGACCTACTTTTTTTTTTTTTTTGGTTTCATGTAATCTTCCCAATTACTACTGTTACCTCTATTTTCTCAAACAGTGAGACAAATAGAAGGGAAGTTATGTGACTTGCTCAACTGCAACTAGCAGCTAGCAACTGGCAGAGCTAGAGTGGAACTCAAGGCTTCTCACTTCTGAGTTTCATTACTGATCCTGTGACGTTGAATTAATTAGCTTCACACTCTAACTATGACCTTACCAGGTCAGTCCACACCACCACCATTATAGCAGTGAAGGGGGAAGAGGAGTTGTAATTTACCTTAAAATTTCTACTGTGAGTGTGAATGAGGAGTGATGTTAAGGAAAGCATAGAAAAGAGATGCTAATCTCCTTCATGTTGGTCCTCAGGTACTGGAACTCCTTAAGCAACCTGGTGGCATCCTTGCTGAATTCCGTGCGCTCCATCGCCTCCCTGCTGCTACTCCTCTTCCTCTTCATCATCATCTTCTCCCTCCTGGGGATGCAGCTCTTTGGAGGAAAGTTCAACTTTGATGAGATGCAGACTCGGAGGAGCACATTTGATAACTTTCCTCAGTCCCTCCTCACTGTGTTTCAGGTATGGACTCTTCTCTGCTAGGATTATGAGTGGGAGGGTAGTTGGGTGGCAGGGTTGGGGTTGGGTGGGAAGAAGGAGCCTTGAAAAGGTGGTGGGAAACTTCACCCTTGCTCTGGGCAGCCAAAGCCAGCCTAGATCAGCCATGGAGGGTTGTAGTTCCTCTTACCCTCAGTCCCCCATCGAATTCCTCTGTTGGGTGGACGATTGCAGGGAAAAATCTAATTGAGTAGTTTAAAAGTTCTGGCTTAACCAAGGGAAACTTCAGATAAATTCTACATGAAAGTCCAAAATATAAACAAAGGAAAGCAGACTGCCCTCATTGAAGGAGGAGAGGGTGATGGGGCTCTGTCTTTCCTACCCACCATTCTTGCCC
The DNA here is from genome assembly GCF_006229205.1 of Suricata suricatta. Taxonomy (NCBI): domain Eukaryota; kingdom Metazoa; phylum Chordata; class Mammalia; order Carnivora; family Herpestidae; genus Suricata; species Suricata suricatta. Next base: position 103,883,046 of record NC_043709.1, read on the forward strand.
CTAGAAAAATATAACTAGCCCATCATATTTGTCATTTCATAGATATTTTGATTTAGGGAAAAGCTAAAGTAGCACTTGTTGAAGTTTCAAAGTAGATTAATTATAAGAAAAATAATATGTGGGTGTTGCCAAAATCTCCAAGATGATTCCCAAATGATTAATGTTGGGGAATGTTGGAGTAGCATATTTTAGTCTTTCAACCAAAACATTCACATTTGCAAAAGGGCCCTGAGGAATGGCTGATGGCAGCCATCTTTTGCACTGCATATGAGTAGAAGGAGATGCTTTGCCCAGGAAGCCCTTTCAGTCACTTCTCAAATAATGTCATGCCAGTGCACTTTGTTGGAGTAGAGGGTCAAATTTGCCCAGGTCAATAGCTCAGAGCCCCTGGGAGGAGAACTGGGGGCCAAGAGGAGGGAAAGAGGTGGAAAAGAGATTTTGGACATTTTTGTTAACATAGTGGGGCAGGGCAGGGGAGTTTTGGGGTTTGCTGTTGGTCTAACGCTGTGTCCCTTATTGGTGGGAATGTGTCATTCAGATCCTGACCGGGGAGGACTGGAATTCGGTGATGTATGATGGGATCATGGCTTATGGCGGCCCCTCTTTTCCAGGGATGTTAGTCTGTATTTACTTCATCATCCTCTTCATCTGTGGAAACTGTATCCTTTGCTCCTGCCTCCCCGCCCCTGCAGCCTCACCCTCCCTCAGCCTGCAGCACGATGCCAAATACGTGTGCCCAGCAGGTCCTGACTTGGGGCTGACAACTGTGGTTGCCTGTCCACAGGGCCCCCAGGCAAGCAGAGGGAAGGTGTGCTCTGGGGAGAAAATGTTTCCTGTCCCAGACCCACCGTAACTGTGGAGGCAGGTCTTGGTGGAAGCCTGGCTCTTTGGCATTGGTGGGGATGTAAGTTCATATTGCTGAATAGGTTGGGCTGCAGTGTTGCCTGACTCCAGGAGGCACGGTCTCATTGTAGTCTAGCTGAACAATGCCCCCTGGTGTTGTGCATGTACAGCTACTCACATAGATTCCAATGTGAACACACTTGGAGTTGGGCACTCTGACTGACTTGGGCTATTGCTGCTGGAGTTAAGGGGGACTGAGCCATCATCTTTGAAATGACCTTGATCTCTCCCCCCTGTTTTCTGCTCAGTGTCCCTCCCTCTGAAGCCACTCTCCAGGACTTTAGTCACAGGCAGAGCTGGACAGGCTTCGCCAAGCAGACCTGACAGGTTCCTTGCTGATCCAGGCCATGGGCAGCTTTCCAGGGTCTCAAGCCGCAGGCGGTCTTCTCTCCTGCTGGTCATAACTCCAAGAGGGTTGTGTGCAGAGGCAGATGGTAAAGTAGAAGCAGCTCTGGCCCAAGATTCGCGTTTAAATCATAGTTTAATGTCGTGCCCAAAGCATGAACACTGATGCCGACAGACAGGCTTCACCTTTCCCCAGCTGGGTGACCTCAGCAAACTAAAGGTTCTCTACCTCAGTGTCTGTTAAATGGGGTGATGAAACATTACTGCCTACTGCTTAAGGGGTAGGCTTAATGGTTGAGGTTTAATGGTATAATATATGCAAAGCCCTGCCACAGAGCCAGGGGACCAAGGGCAGGTGTACAGTAGCACCCTTGATCAAGCCCTTCACCTCTGTGGGTTGTGGCTTCCCTATATTTGAAACGGTGTGATTATCTGGGTGCCTGGGGGTGGAGGTTAGACTTGACAAATGTTAAGACCCCTTTCAGCTATACTTTCTTTGATTCTGCAATCCTACAGTGTTTCTGTTCAAGGTTGGGAATAAGGGCAAGAAGAAACGGGCAAATAACCACTTCAATTAGGAGTTCCCAAGATTCAGCCAGCTCCAGCTGGACATTGCAAGGGTCTTTGTATGCACAGGCTCACATTAAGAGTTGGCAGAGATATCAGGCCGCCTCCTCAGTGCGCAGTTTTAATGAACCACTCTTAAGAGCATTCTGCATTCTGCTAGAGACAATGCTGTTTATAATGTCAATTACAACCATCTCAGTAGGGAAACCAATAATGAAACCCAGCAATTAAAGAGCAAGGCAGGCTCACTGCCTCACTCCCTGCCCACTCCAGTCTACAGACTATCCTGCTCTTGACCTATTGGAAAACTCCTAGTAGCTAGTAGGGTAATAGGGAGGGAGAAGGGTGGAGGAGGGACACTACTGGGCTTGGAACCCCTCGCAGTGAGTCACCATTGAGCTCACTCTATGGGGGACATCTACCTCTGCATGTCTTGCACCCTCCCTGCCCCCGATGTCCACCAAATACCCCAAGACCAAGGGTCATTTTCTTTAAGAATGGACACAAACAGATATCCTACTGAATGTGTTCTTGGCCATTGCTGTGGATAACCTGGCTGATGCTGAGAGCCTCACATCTGCCCAAAAGGAGGAGGAAGAAGAGAAGGAGAGAAAGAAGCTGGCCAGGTAACCCTCTAAGCTTACCCAGACCCAGGTCTCCAGGGTCCCAGTTCCGGAATGTCATTCCTATTAGTGATAAAGAGAGGCTTGGGTACTGCCCTCTGTCAGCCATCCCTCCCAGAGGGCACTGGGTTTGAGGTTTCACAGTAAGTTGGGCCTTTCTCCTAATTACTAGGCATTGCCCTACAGTGAGTACCATTGTGAATTATAGAATTTGTGAAAGTATTTTATTTCCCACCTCTCTAAGAAGTTGGGGGATTCCTTTGAATAGGAAGGTCATGATAGGTGGTGGGAATGAAGGATGAGAAGAGGAGGAAGGCAGCCACTTAGAGGGGAAATTCAATTCCAACTGAGGGATAACTTTTTGCTGTTTTATAAATCATTGCCAGTGTTACGAAAACAAGATAAGTCCTGCATTGTGTTCTGTCATCATCATAGGCCACACATCTGCTAGATACAGAGCAGAGTTTTCTAGGAACCAATCCTGAATCAGATCCAGAACCTTTCCCTGATTCAGACAGGGACTGGAGCAGCCGAGAAGCTGGAAGAGTCCAACTGAGTACAACACAGAGCAAGGTGTGGCCTGGTGCCTGGATGGCGGGCCCAGCCCAACAGCATCTGTGATTTAGTGGCACATGTGCCCTGGGTAAAGGATAATGGATGTAGGCCCAGGAAATCTGTTCCCACTAGTCCCCAGCAGACTACAGGGTAGTTGATTTCTCCATGTCTCCTGTCATTCAATCAACATCCCTTTAATTTTTCCACCTGCTGACCGGCCAGGACTGCCAGCCCAGAGAAGAAACCAGAGATAGTGGAAAAACCAGCTGTGGAGGAGACCAAGGAGGAGAAAATTGAGCTGAAATCCATTACAGCTGATGGAGAGTCCCCACCCACCACCAAGGTAAGAAGCCATCTCCATCCAGGAGCTGAGAGGGCCATTGCTGGGGAAAAGAGGGCACAGCCTTCCCAGACCAGACACCCACGGAAATGAGGGAGGACGGAAGTGGACGAAAACCCATGAAGATGGAGCAGGAACACTGGGAATGTGAAGAGAAGGCAGACTTGTTGAATTCCAGCCTTCTGCTGATGTCTTAAGGGATATATACAAGATAATAAAAATATATTTTTGAGTCAGCAGTTCAGCCACTAACCATGATGCAATTTCTAGGCTACTCTAAGCCTCTCAAACTATAGAATGTCTCTAACTAGCTTCTTCCTTCTTCTCTCCTTTGGCTGCCTAGATCAACATGGATGACCTCCAGCCCAATGAAAATGAGGATAAGAGTCCCTACCCCAACCCAGAAAATACAGGTACCAATACCACTGCCTAATCCTGAGGTTGGGAGGTTGGGGGTAGAGAGCCAAGTTCTAAAGCCACATGGAGGTGGCCATGTATTAGGATCAGTGGTTCCAGTTTCCCTCTACAAGCACCTTGCACTGCTAAATGTCTTTTGTCTCTGTAGTTAGGCAGAGTTACCAATCATCATTCAGGGAAAACTTTGCTCCTGGTTTCTTCATAACTATATAATTTTTTAACATCCTTTTTTTTATGTTTTTTATTTATTTTAGAGAGACAGAGAGAAACAGTGCAAGCAGGGGAGGGTCAGAGAGAGAGAGAGACACAGAAGCTGAAGCAGGCTCCAGGCTCTGAGCTATCAGCACAGAGCCTGATGTGGGGCTCAAACTCACTAACAGTGAGATCATGACCTGAGCTGAAGTCAGACGCTTAACCGACTGAGCCACCCAGGCACCCCAATAATAACTATATAACTTTAAATAGTGTTTGAGTAGTGCTGATTCTGTGCCCTTTGGAAGGTGGATTCTATATACATTTAAGGGCTTATTATATCCTATGCTGTAAAATTATTAACTTATATAACTAATTGATATATGTTACACAATTTATTAATAAATTATTAAATTATTAATATTTAATTATCAATTTATTAATTTAACGCATTGCATTATTATTGATTATTAAATTATATGGTTTATTAATTATATAAGTAATTAACATAACACATGTTGTAGGGTTATACTCACTTAATAATAAGTAAATCCCAACTCTGCCTTGCCCTTACTCGGGAGGCAGTGCTGAGTACAAGGGCAGCTGTCATCACAGATGTCCCACTTGTTGCTTTGTCAAATGCTTTCATTTATTACAAAAAGAGCTCTTACAAAATCAGTCTTCTCATCTTCTGATACATAGATTGGCAGGCAGGCAGTCTCCTTTGAGAGGGCTTAATGTCAAAGGTCCTTAGACCTCCCTCCAGAATTCCCTTTTCTGTTTCATGACAACTCCACATCCTGTGCAAACCCTCAGTTTGTCTTCCTTTTACCTAGAACTGAAGCTATTATTACCAGCTTCAAGCTTGCAGTCAACTCCACACAATCAAGGGACTGTTGTTTTACTGGCGTTTCCTCCTCTGTGCAGGTTAAGCTATGTCTAGGTTGGTAACCAGTGGCCAAAAACCTTCCCCATCTGTGAACAAAGCTAGGTTCTCCTTTTGCCCTTCTCCCCACCAGTTCTCTGCTGGCTTGTCTGCAAGGACTCTGGCGGCCATCTTCCATTTTCCTCGGGAAGCAGGCTCACTGGTCATTGCATCCTTACCTCCCACCTTGAGGGAAGAAGGATTTGGTTTCCTGAGGATTGGACAGAAGGAAGAACAAGAAGGCTGTTCCCATATGCTGGGCACTAAACCTTCTGAAGTCTCAAAGCTCTTTGGAGGGGAATTCTTACAGAATTTCAAAGACAGAATAGACATGTTGACCAAATGCAGTGGGGAATCCTGCCTTGGTCCTGAATCAACAAATTAACTCAAAAATGACATTTTTTTAGATAACCGGTGGGGAATTAAATAGGGACTGGAAGCTAATGATTTAAAGTAGTTTCTGTTCATTTTGTTACTGTAGTGATGTCACAGTAGTTCTAGCTTATACCTGTTGAAGTGTGTGTGGCTGGAGTCGGGAATGTTTAGAAGCTGCTTTAAAATACTCCAGCAACTCCTGGTGAACTGGGTATGAAGGTTTGCCACACAAGCCTCTCTACTCGTGTGCATATTTTTAAAGTTTAAGAAGAAAGACAGTGATAAAAGAAATCCTCTGGGTCCTACACAGAGCTGGCCCAGGTTGCGATGCACACAGCACACAGCACACAGGGGCAGAGACCGGACTTGACTTGGCAGAGATTGGGTCCAGACCAGCTCCTTCTACCTGGCAGGGGGCAGCCACACCTATGCCAAAATATCCAGTTTCATCCACCTAAATATATGCATGGCTTTTCTCTTCTTTGGTGCTCTATGACATCAAAGAGAAGCAGGTCAGGGGAAAAAGATTAATGAGGACATTGTCATCATATCAGCCACCATTGAAATGTGTCTCTGTTGACCCAGCTTTGAGGATTCTTCAAATGGTTTTGCTTCTAAACTTAAAAGCTATTCCCACACTCTGCTGATTCCTCAGAATTCTTTACATTTTGTAGAGTGTCCTTTCGCCAGTCATGTGGCCACCATTCTCGAGCCTGCTCCAGACCCGGACCTTGCCAGGTTTCTCTTGGCCACGGGCATCTTGTATAGCTGTGTTGGTATCTCTGGTCCGTAGACAGTGGAGGCTGTCCTGCCTTGGCCACCGCCACTCTCAGGCTGTGGAGGCCAGCCCCCCAGGGCCCCCTTATTTGTTCTCCATTCCTGGTTTCCATTTTCTCACCCAAGGGGGGTGTGCTCTTAGAGCTGGTGGCTCTACGTGTTCCTCCTTCCAAGGAACCAGCTTCTGCTTCCCAGCTCCTCTTTCTCCTGTCTCTGCAGGTCAGCTCCTGAACCTTAATCCCAGGTGCAGCAGAAGTCCCCAAAGACTCCTCCTCGGGTCACTTGGCCTCCTGTCTCTGTTCTTGTCAATCTTTCATCCCACGGGCTCCTCTCTCTTCTAAACCATAAAAGGCAAAGAACCTGATCTGCCTCTGCTGTGCCCACTTCATGAAGATACTTCACTGCACCTGCCCCTCTTTGCAGCCAGACTCCCAGAGAGAGAAGGGGCAGGGCCCTCCTCACGACCTCCTCCTGCCCCATTTCTCACTGGTGCTTCCTACTCTTCCCTGTGCCTGCACCCACTCCCCAGGCTACTGTGCATGCTTGTCCAGGCTGCACTCAAACATTTGTGCTCAAGTGGCTGAGTGAGGCTGAGCTCCAGCTATACTCCCAGGGCCTCTGTCCTCATGTGAACACCCAGCAGAGTGGGGGCCTGTTTCTGATTTACACAAAATGTCAACTGGCCAGTAGTGAAGCGTCAGTCTTTCCCTCCCCATTTAATTCCCAAAACTCAATGGTTGGTTTGAGCCTCCCAGGTTAGTATATACTAAATTTTAGAATCTCTACTCACATAGGAAGTTTACCAAGTTGTGCTTTTATTTAATCGATTCGTACATCTGAGTGAACATACCGATGTTAAGAGACACCAAGGGCGTACAATTAACAGATACACTTGAAAAGCAAACATGAATGACACCAGAGAAGGCATAGGACAGCACCAGGTGCTGTAGGGAGACTCAAACTGCTGTAAGAGGTTCCAGCAGAAGCAGGGCAGTGAGGTGTGGTGGGGGAGAGACAGTCAGCCCTCACAGAGAAAGGTGGGCTGGGCTGGGCTTTGCATCTGGGCAGTTAGAGTAAAGAGGAAGGAAGTTGTTTCGGAACCATACTATTGTCATAGATGGGGAGGTGGAAGAAACCATGGAGGTAGTCATTCACTTATGTGTGCCCAGCACTGTTGCAGGCACCAGGGATACACCTGTGGGCCAGACAGAGATGGTCGTTGCTCTCTTGGAGCTTATGCTTTGATGGGGAGATAAACAGTGAGCAAGAAAGGGAACCAACTGAAAGGTAACATCAGGCGGCAGTAAGCAGCAAGGAGGTAATGACCCCAAGAGCTGTGTTATGAGTTACTCAGTGACACAGGGCTGTTTTTGGCTGTGTGGTCAGCAAATGCATTCGGGCTGAAACCTGAATGAGTCACAGGAACTAGATATATGGAAATGAGAGGAAAGAACTTTATAGGTGGAGAGGTAGTAAATGCAGATTTCTTGGGCAGAATATACCTGTCTGTGGAGGAATCCAAAGAGGCCAGTGTGCATGGAGCAGAAAGAACGAAAGGGAAAGGTAGTGGGTGAGACAGGAACTAGGCAGGAGCAGGTGGGACAGGGCTTCAAAAGCCACCTGAGAGGTTTGTATCTGAGCTGATAAAATAGAGAATCACAAGGTTCTCAAGCAGAGGAAGGCATGTACTGGTGTCAGAATTACCTTTAGAAGACTGTGCTGCATGAAGACAGGGCAGTAGATGGTCAGGAGGAGAACTGGAGGCAGAGAGGATGTTAGCAATGGTCCTGGTGAGAGGAGGTGGCCACTCACCCCAGGGCAGTGCTGCTGCAGACACAGAGAAGTGGCAGGACTTGGGGTACATCTTGCAGGATTTGCTAGTGGCCTAGAAGTCAGGGAGAGAGAGTGAGCAGTGGAAGGAGATGAGGTTTTGGAGCTGAGCCAGTGGAGAAGATGCCCAGTGCAGCAACAGTGGCATCTTCAGGCCTCTGTCTCAGTATGCCACCCACAAAGCTCACCTTGAGGCACCAATCACACCAGTGAACTCTGGGACCAAACTAAAAACTGTTAAGTTCCTCAAAGGCAAGAACCACAGCTTTGTGTTCAGTACACTGTAGGCACTAGGTGTTAGAAGTAATATTTTTATTTAAATTGGCCATGAGGAAAATTACAGAAGTGACAACAAGTGTCAAATGGGAAAAGGACAAGGATCACCAAGGGCCAAGAGTGTGGCATCCAGCCCCACAGTGGTTTTACTTTTGAGCACTGGACCCAGCCCTCTGGAAAGCAGCAGCAGCTCCGAAGCGTGGCAGCACCTTACCAACCACCCTTCTCCAAACCCCCAGAATGGGGATGGGAAAATGGAGATCCCTATGGGATTCCCCTGGCATCTGGGAGCAGGAGTCTAGGCGGTTCAGTTGCCAACCCCAAAAATGAAATTTACCCGACTTTTCCTACCCTGCCAACCTCTCTCCTTACACATAACCTGTGCATGCAAAGCATCACACCCTTCAGATTTCTGTCCCTTTACAAATTTGAGTTTGCCTTCAGAAGTAGTTTCCTCTTAAACACTATGCCTGGCATTCAGCTGGTGTGTATCTGAATGGACCAACTGACTTGCTTCCTCACAAACTGTGAGGCAGGCTATTGCAGATGAAAGAGCATGCAAAATTCTTCACCAGGAACTTGGAAAACTACAAGTTTTTTTTAATAAATAAATGTTTTTTTATAAATAAAAATGATTAAAATAAGCATTAAATTACCTGTTACCAAATTATTATGAATAGGAAGGTGTTGGGTCATTTAGAGCAAAACTAAAAAGAATACAAACAGCTGGGCATGAATTTAAGATCCTTCTCAGTTACATTTCATTTATAAATATTGTGATTCAGGCCAACTCTTGTTTTACTTATTTGGCTTTACAAGGAGACCCTTCCTTTCTTTTACTTACCAAAGTTTGGTTAGAAAGCTTCACCTTGTGCCTCTCTTATGCTGAAAATATTAATTGCTTTCCTGGCGAGCTCTAATTACACCAGGGGGAGAAAAATCTGATTTATGCCTATATTCTGCTGCCCCCCTCAAAAGCATTGGGCCCCTAAGTGCTTCTTGCTTGATAAAAACCACTTTCTGTGCCAGCATTTTTTCTTGGCACCACCTAGCTTCATTTTAACCAGAAGAGAGAGCATGCAGAGACATGGCTGGTCCCTAAGATAAATGTCCTGTAACTATCTTTCCAACCATTTTAGACTCCACCTGACCCTCTTCTTTTGTAAAGTCCCCTTCCTTATAAAACTGGTGTTGGTGTGAAAGTGTAATCATCATCAAAAAAAGCAAGGGCACTATGTGCTGAGCCTAGTGTCTCTGTCCAGGGTTTTCAGCACATAAAGAGATGGAACAGAGAGAGATGTGAAGTCAGGCATTCAAGGTATTTTGTCCCAAGTGCCAAGTGAATGCAGGAGACTGACAGGGATGCTGGAATCACAGGAAAGTCATTCTCAAGGGCCCCGGTATTCAGGAGAGCCAGGCGAATGATGCTGTCTGACCTGGGAGTCATTCTGGCTCTGTACCAAGAGATGAGAGCAGTTCAAATAAGGAGACAGCATGAAGAAAGGAGAAAGCACATGGCGAGTGAGTGTCATCATTTCCTGGGGCTGTCATAACAAATTACCATGAACTTGGTGGCTTAAACCAGCAAACATTTATTCTCTCACAGTTCTGGAATCTACAAGTCCAAAATTAGGTGTTGGCAGGGCCATCCTTCCTCTAAAGGCTCTGGAGACAATCCCTTTCTCACCTCTTTCCTGTCTCTGCTGGTGGCCAGCAGTCTTTGGAGCTCCTTGGCTTCCAGCCTCATCTCTCTGGTTTCTGCCTCTGTCTTCACCTGTGTTATATGTCTGTGTCTCCTTATAAGGACAACAGACCTTGGATTTAAGGCCCACTCCACTCCAGTATGACTTTATCATGACTATACATCTGCAAAGATACTGTTTCCAAAGTAAGGTTACATTCTGAGGTTCCAGGTAGGCATGAATTTGTGGGGGACATTATTCAACCTACTATTGTGAGCCTTCAAAAAACAGTTCGATGTGAGTGGAAGGTTTTTTAGGAAATAACAGCAGGCAGAGATCAGACTGAGAAAGATGCTAAGCACTACTTGCAGGCTAAGAGTCTTCTCTGTGGGTAGAGATAGTAACAACAACAGCTAACATTTATATAGCACTTGCTATGTGTAGGCACCACTCTGAGGTATGTATATACTATTATCCCATTTACAGACAGGGAAACTAAGACCAGAAAGGAACAGAGCCAAGATTTGGATCTAAGCCTGGCCAGAGAGCCCATGTTCTTACCTCCTTCCCCCTCTAAACATTTTTAAATGCATTTGACCAGAACAAAATATGTAGTCGTTTCCTTCCATGGGCAGTGACCTTGTAAGCAAAGGAGTAAACCATTTGCCTTTGGCCCACAGTAAATGTGGCCACTGGCCGGGAAAACAAAGGGGCTTCTCTAACCGGTGTTAATGTCTAGACTTTTGAATGAAGTTCTTGTTGTGGTCAGCATCACTGCCCTTTTATCCCTATAGCACATGAGTTTTTGGTATTTTTCAGGAATGGGAGTGTTGATTTTAAACTCCTAGTCCCTTCAAAGATGGGGTTGATCACAAGTCAACTAATCCATACCCATTCCCCTACCTTCAGCCTAGTACAAGTGCTAGATGGACAAGTACACCTGGCAATGTCCCAATCTTCCCAGATCACCTTTCTCAGTGACTTACAACTAGAATGACCAACCATCCCAACCTGCAGGAACTGAGGAGCCTCCCGGGATGTGGAAATTTTAGCTTAAAAACCAGAACAGTCCTCAGCAAACTGGGATGAACTAGCCATCCTATTTACAACCCCCTTTGTCATGTGCTGCCAGAAAAGTCTCTCTAACAAAGATTCCAGCAAGTGCTCACAGGGAGAGAGTTGAATGTCTCTGTTGATAACCTTCATTTTCAGAGATGCAAATGAGGTCTTGATTCTGGTCGGTAGGAAGCTATCTGGAAGTAGGCAGCATAGTGATAAAACCTAGTGGGAGTAGTAGAATTATTTAGAATGGTGCTTTTTTTTCTTACAGGAGAAGATGAGGAGGAGGAGCCTGAGATGCCTGTGGGCCCCCGCCCTCGACCACTCTCTGAGTTGCACCTTAAGGAAAAAGCAGTGCCCATGCCAGAAGCCAGTGCGTTTTTCATCTTCAGCCCCAACAACAGGTGTGCAAGACTGGTGGGGACGGTGGGACTGTTCTCTTTCCATGCTACAAGTACAGCAGATGCCAGCATCCTCCAGCCTCTGAGTGGAGCCTGGGACTCTCTCCACACCCCACAATTTGTGCAAACAGCACTGATTTAGGGGAAATTATCCTGTATTCCAAATCAGAAGATCTGGGTCTGTTTTTCCCTCTATTTTTTGACACATGTAACCTCTATTTCTAGTCTTTTGGTGATTACCCTTGATAATTTACTATCTATTTAACTTAAAATCTGAAGTTAAGCAGTATCCTACACCTCCTCCTGCAAAACAGAAAGAGCTTATACTGTTTTAACTCCTCTCAGCCCTCCTACTTTACATGTTGTTAAGTAGTATTTTAGTCCTGTCCTTTATTTTGAACTTCACAAGTTAGACATTATTATCATTGTCATTATTATTATATAGACCAATGTATACTTGGATTTACATACAACTTCCCATTTTCTCATTCACCATTTTTTCATGCATCTCAGTCCACCCTTCTGTAATCACTTTTTCTTCCTAAAGCACATTCTTTAGAAGCCCCTAGTGTTTCTTTATGGTAAAGTCATTCGACCTATTTATCTCTTGTTCTTGTTTCCATTTCTTGCTCTTGAAAGATATTTTTGCTGTGTACACAATTTTAGGTTGACAGGATTTGTCTCTTAGTATATCAAATGCATTATTATACTGTATTGTTCCTACTATCATTCCTTTGTAAGTAAACTGCCCCTTATCTCTAGCTGTTTTGAACATCTTCTCTTGCCTTTGGTATTGTATAGATTTACTACCATATGTCTAGATACGGATTCTTGCCATTAATCCTTCTTGGAATGTTACTGACTTATATTTTTCTCTAGTTCTCAAACAACATTAAAAATTAGAATGAGAATTGCTAATTCTTGAAAAATTGCAGCCATAATCTTTCTCTGTTCTTTTCTTCTGGCATTCCACTTAAACATGTGTTAGACCTTCTCATTCCATCCTCCTATCTCTTAATGTGCCTTGTAAATCTTTCACTTCATTATCCCTCTTTTAGTATTCAGGATATTTTTTTTTCAGATATATCTTCCAATTTCTTAATTCTCTCTTCAACTTTGTGTTACTGTTTAAACCAGTTTTTATATTGACTTTTTTTTTCATTTCAAACAGTTCCATTTGCTGCTTGATTTTCCAGAACCGTCTGTTAATATCTAATACTTCTCCTGTTGATTCATCAATTTTGTGATCAAGTCCTTTATTCTGTTAAATATTTCAAATATAGTTGTTACATTCTCTATCTGATATGTCCGGTATACATAGTCTTTCGGATGGGATTCTAAATTACTTATTTGTTGTTTCTTCTGATTTCTATCTTAGCAGCTCATTCTCTTATGTGCATAACAATCGTTGATTGTGACCTCAGTACTTCATCATATTCTTGTGGACCTAAATTAATATTGGGAAGCTTTCTTCCAGGTGCTTCTTAAGAGGACTGGATCAGCCTGAAAGTCCCAAGCTTCTGTGCCCTCCCTCAAGACTGGCTTGAAATGCAGTTTCCTGATAGCAGTGCTACTACTAGCATCTCTTCTCAGGCAACTCTGCCCTTCCTGGCTACCTATCACACAGACCTTGACTCAATGGATTTGTTTATGTGTTTGAAAGGGATAATCATTGCAGACCTCCTAATTCTTTGAAGCCAGAATTGCCTCATAGAGTTTGCCCTTTCCAAGATTTGCTGCTTCTGCAGCAGTCAGGTCACTCAGAGCATCACAGTTCTGTCAGCAGATGTCTGAAAGCCTGGATTCAAGTCCTAAACACTGCAACCCCCAAAACTCTACAAGTTGGCTTTCTGGACCAGCCTCTCCTTCCCAGGTTTCAGTTTTTATCTATAAAATGAAGATAACAACACCCATACCTCCTTTCTAACTTGCCAGGATGAGATATTATATAAGACACACTTGACATTCAAGGATTTAGCCTTTGTGGTACTACCAATGAGTGCCCAGAGGTCCATCCATGTAGTTCTTTATAATTGTGCTAAAGTGTGGAATTGAATTGCATGCCTTAAAGCTATTACACAGGAGCATATTGGCTAGCCAGAGAGTAGGCTTAGCCAGGCTTTCAGCATCAACTCTAGATGGGATCTATTGTTCCATATATATAAAAATATAAGTAGATCTTATAAAATAATTTGTTTAATAATGGGGAAAAAGAAGTCCCCCTATGAAGCCAGTTGTTAATGTCACAGCAGTATATGAAAATTTGGGGATTCCTGAAGGTCTCAGATGTAACCCTCCAAAATGTCAAAAGCTTACTGCCTGTGACAGTGCCTTATAACTGCAAAGTTCTATACAGATGTGCCTCACACTGGGGGCGCAGAGGGGCGTGGGATGTGACTGTCACTACCCACACCAGTAAGACCTCAAGCTGAAGGCCTATCTCCAAACCAACAAGCACCTTTAATAAGCTGAGAGAAGGAGTTTAGCTATGGAGACCCAGGAGCTGCTTCCCTGGCCTTTCTGATGTGCTTCTGTGCTTCTTTCCTCCTCCCCATACAGGTTTCGCCTCCAGTGCCACCGCATTGTCAATGACACGATCTTCACCAACCTGATCCTCTTCTTCATTCTGCTCAGCAGCATTTCCCTGGCAGCTGAGGACCCTGTCCAGCACACCTCCTTCAGGAACCATGTATGCATTCCCTTTTGTCCCCTGCACCCCTTCCTCCCAAGGATGGGACTGGGTCCACAGCCCAGTCAACCTCAATCAGATTGTCAACCTCAATCAGGAGCCCAATTCCAAATATGATAATCAGGTGCACAATAAACATTTCTTTAAGAGAGTAGGACTTTGGTAGAAACCATAATAAACTAATAAGGGAACCTGTACCCAAATGCCTCAGGCTGGTCTGATTGGCAAAATTCAGGATTCTCATTGCCCTATGGATGTTTCCCTGGAAGATCTGATTCCCTGTACACTTAGTAAAAAGTAGCCTCTGACTTCCTGTCTTGCTCCCAATGAACTCTAACCAGTCCTAATCACTGAGCAGATAGGAGGAGCACTGGCAAATAACTGCCAAAGATGAGGCTGACCTTATACAAAAGAGAGCTTCAGTGACCTTCTGAGGAGTAGAAAACTAAATTTGGAGACTCACCCAGGGCTCTGGTGAACAACATTAAGGGCTAAAGTAAGAATGCTATATCTTAAAGCCTCAAAGCTTCGTCAAATCCCAACCAGATGGACATGAAGAGAAGAATCCACCAACTGAAAGCCATACCCATGCAAACCACTCGGTGGTCCTACAATCTGCTTGGTCCAGATTTTTCTTAAAAAGGTGTTGGCCCTAACTCTGATCCATCACCTGAGATATACTAGAGCATGAACCATGTAGCCTGCCCCTGGCCTAGGCAGTCCTCACCTGGAGGATCCTCCCTCCTGTGCTCCAAAGAACACATTAGTATTTCCATCAACATGAGAAGCCAGCTGAGTCACACCAAAGTGATTTAAGTATTTTTCATTTTCCTGCAATAAAATTTCCCACTCTCTGTCCTTTTGATGAGCATCCCAGTGGTCTGATTTGGGTTTGTAAGTAAATTGGATTAATGAGAAAAGCATCCAATCAAATGCTGCCCAAACCCAGGACCCTGGAAACTCCCCTCACGTGTCTGGGGACTTCATGTGGTGCCATTAGGCTACCTGAGGGCAGCCCCACTTCAGGACCCAATGCTGTGTATATGCTGTTCATGTCCTAACTTGCTTTCATCTGTCTCCACATGGAAAAGCTCATGTGACATATAGTGTGGTTCTGAAGTGTGACTCCTTTCCTGGTGAATGTCTGCTGACCTCTCCTTCCATCCTGCTTTTCTCCCTTCCCACCCCATCCCCACCCCGTTTCTTTTTGTTTTGCAGATTCTATTTTATTTTGACATTGTTTTCACTACCATTTTCACCATTGAAATTGCTCTGAAGGTAAAGCCCCAATGCCTCTCCCCTTCCAGTCCAACGTGAGCCTCCACTAGCTCTCTGCTGCTGTCTGGCGCTAACACACATGCTTCTGTTGGTGTCGAGTTCACTCTCAGAGCCACTAATCCAATTGTGCTTATTTTTCAGATCCTAGGCAATGCAGACTATGTCTTCACTAGTATCTTTACATTAGAAATTATCCTTAAGGTAATTCAATCTGAGCAATGCACTCTCTGTCTCTTTCTCTGCTCTGTTTTCCTGTCTCTTTTCTCTCGTTTCTTTCATGCCCTCATTTTTACTCTCAAGTCTGAAATTTGATGAATTAGTGCCCCTCACTTTGTGCTATGCGCTTTTCTCAGGCTCAGAAGCTAGAAGAAACACACCCCACTGCTGTGTCTCCTCTCAGCCTGGAAGAGACATATGGCTCACAGTGTCAACACTGATGCTGTCCTGTCACCAAGTCTGGCACTGTGCCAGTGCGCAGTGTGCCCCACCACACCCACACACCCCACCTCCGGGTCATTGATGACTGACCCATGCTTAGAAGTCCTCCTCCCTCCTCCTGCCCAGAGGAGATGCTGCCCAAACTCCAGGAGTGGAAAAGCTCCTGGGGCATGGGAAATCACTTTGGCTATGTCTTTTGGACAGCCCTGGTCAACACCTTCCTCTGTACTAGTGGCAAGCACCTGGGCGAGGCTGCAGATGGACCAGTGAGATAGGAATCATGGGCCTAATTAATGCAAGATTTGGAGCCAGTCTTCTACTGGGGGCTTTCAACAGATGACTGTAGATTACTTCTGAATCCTTGGTTTCCTGCTGAAAAGCCTTGTTATGATGCCCCTTTTCCTAGGCATGAGGAAATTGTACTGGAGAGCCAAACACAGAGGGGTGAGAACCAAGAGCTGAAAGAAGAACCAGGTCCCAAGCCCCAGTCCTGAACACACAGAGCTGGCCCTGCCCATGGCTGGTGGCCCCAGGTGCTGCTGGCCCCTGATTGCAGAACGTCTATAGACTTACCCCATCAGCGGAGCCTACCTCTGAAAGCACTGAGATGAGAGAGATTGCTTTCTGAGTTTTATTTTATTGCTTCTATTAATTTATAATTAATATATTATTTATATTTATTTTATTATTATTTCTAAGTTTTTCCAGTATACTCTGAGCCTCTAAAACAATGCATTGCCAAGCCGCTCCATCTGAGACTCAGGATGTGAGTTCTAAGTTCCAGGAAAAGAACATTTCAGCATTTGCTTTCTTCTCGTTTACCCTGAACAGGAGGGTTGTAGACTTTAAAGCATATCCTTCAGCTCAGTGTCTTCTTCCTGGGAGACTCACCTGGGACTCCTCCTCCCAAGGAGTCCAGGCTCCCTCTTCCCCCTCCCTGGGGCTGATACCAGCCACTGTCCACACCTGACCATGTGCCACAGCCAGCCTGCAGACCCTTCCTTTCCTTTTTAAAAAAAATTTTTTAACATTCATTTTTGAGAGACAGAGAGAGACAGAGCATGAGTGGGGGAGGAGCAGAGAAAGAAAGGAAGACACAGAATCTGAAGCAGGCTCCAAGCACTGAGCTGTCAGCACAAAGCCCGACATAGGGCTCAAACTCACAGACCATGAGATCATGACCTGCGCTGAAGTCCAATGCTTAACCGACTGAGCCACCCAAGCACCCCTGGACCCTAACTTTCTTGATGCAACTTTTAAGTCATGACCCAGACCTTTAATGTACATGACATTTTTGTCACATCCAGATACAAGTTGAGTGGGGCAGTTTTGAGTGCCTCCACTGTGCCCTTATCCCCAAAGGCTGAGCTGTCCAGACCTCCAGCTTCTGTCCCTGGCTCCAGTGATGAAGGGAGTTCCTCAGGTTTCCTCTTCTACTCAAGGACATGAATGTGATCAGTCCCTGATCCCTTGGTGCGGGGCCGGGGGGGCGGGGGGGGCAGAGCCAAGAGCTGCGTGGCTGCCTTAAGATTCACTCTGTAAAAATCCCTTTCCTTGGTGGGCTGAGTTTTGGACTTCAGACTCAGGGAGGCACACGAACACCCAAAACTCTTGCCTGGGATAAGAAAAGCTCTGAGGCCCAGTTCTCAGGACCCCTCCACAAAGCTTCCCTTGTGGATTTCAGTGGTGCTGTTTATCCTTCAAGGTTGCCTTGGGAACAGAAGTGAAAGATCTCTTTGCAAACATTGTCTTGACAAGAGCCTTCCCTCCCTTCACCCTCTCCCTCTTCTACTCCCTTTGATGCTCAGCGTGCTTCTAAATATAAAGCCCAGTCCCCACCCCACTTCCTTGCATCTCCTTCCACTGGGCCCCTCTGCCTTGCCTGAAGGCTCAGCTTCCTACAAGGCACAGACAACAACAGTCTCATCGTCCAAGAGACATTTAGTGTCAAGAACAGTTGAGAGACCTGAGGATATTTGGCCTTAAGAAGAAAGGCTTGTAGAACCATGACTGGTGGCCTGAATACTGCAAAGAACTTTCATAAAGAGGAGGGAGGAGGTGAACTGGGCCCAGCAGTGAGTACAAGTTACAGGATACATTTAATATCTAGAAGAGCTGCCTGGGGAGGTGGTGGTCGCCTGTGACTGGACAGAGCAGCTTTCCTGCCCTTCAAGCTCAGAGAGTCAGCAATCTCATGGCCACCTTTTTTCTCCCCGTAGGCTGAAAATACCCCAGCAATAGGCTTTTCCTATGCAATGGCTTAGGAACTTTTAGGAAGCAAGAACTGAGTGGGTGGCCATCAGCAAAACAGGGTTTGGAAAGGACACTTTGCACTGAGTACCTGAACCTGGTCTTTTCTGTTGTCTTAAATGCCTAGGATAATTTTCAAATAAATGCTCCATTTTTCAGCGTCCAGTTGCTCTTTCTCTTATGGCCACTCTTCCGCTGGCCCTGCCTGGGCATGCGCCTCCCACCCCTTACACACACACACTTTGTGGTGTGCTGGTCTCATTCGATGTTCCCCAACAAATAGGACCCCAAAGTCAGAGGACAGACATTGGCACTATGAACCCCACTACTGCACCTATTCAAGGAGTGCTCTTCCCTGACAATGGAGGGCTCTGTGTTGCTCAGTAGTGTCTTCACAATTTCCAAAAGAAGAGTGAGGCAGGGTTGGACTCAGTGCCTTCTCTGAAACTAAAAGTGAATGGCTAGGGAAGGTGCTCAGCCTTCTGCAGGCACAGAGGCTCTTTGGTTAAAGGAGCTGTAGAACTGAGCCAGGTCCAGTCTCTGGTGTCCTACATCTTCAGTCAGAGACAGGACAGCAGCCTCTCCTAGATCTTCACTGGGAGACAAGACAGTAAGTCCCTCCAGATGGCAGGACTTCAGGAGAAATCTCTAACTATATCCCCTGCAACCTTTTATATAATATACCTACTTCTTGAAACTGTTGCAAGACACAGGTGCCTGAGTCCCCTGTGACCCCCTGCAGCAAGAGATAAATGGAAAGAATTAGGTTGCAAGAGCTATTTTTGCCAGTTCCCCCTGTGTTTGCTTTTGAATTGCTCTGCGGACATGCTGCCCTGGGCATGCTCTGATTCCAAAGAGATAAACTGGACCCCACATGACCAGCTCTCAGTCTCTCAGCCACTGGCTCCAAACTGTTCCCTTTGGCTGATGCATCACAGCCCATGGCCTTTCACAACCTTAACCTGGAAATCCTCTGACTCTTAATTCGAGTCAAAAGAATTGGAAAGGCTATTTGTTGAGCATCTATAGTGACTTTATACTGAGCTCAGAGAGAGGTAATAATAGCCAAGTCCTATAACAATAACCACCATCCCATGTGCTCCCATTTTAGTCTTCAAAGGACCTCCACGCTGCCTTTCTATGTGTGCCTTACAAAGACAGGGTAGTATGCCCACTTTGTAGATGAGGAAACTGAACATCCTTATATAGGAAGAATCCAGAATTCAAATCCAATCTATTCAGACTCAAGTTTAGTTCTCTATTTAGTTACCTGTAATAACCCATTTGATGCCTACAACCCTGGTGGGTAAATATCATCATTACCCTCATTTCTCAGATGAGGAAACTGAGATACAGAGAAGTTAAGTAACTTGCTCCAGGCTGTACAAACAAAATATGATAGAGCTGGGATTCAAACTTTTGCAGCCTGGCTCCAGACCCTATGCTCCCAACCATGGTACCACAACACCGCTCTGTGTGTTCACATAGCTCAGACCTTAAAGAACATCAGTCTAAAGGGAAGATAATAGAATTGAGTTTAGAATATTTGGCATAGATCATAAACACTAATTAAGGCTAGGAAGTCGAAGAATGCTAATTGCCAAAGGTATTATTGGTAGAACTTCTCATGGGCACTAGAATGACCAAGACTTGGGTTTGCCCAAGACTGAGGGTTGCCTGGGTGGGACACAGGACTTTCAGTACCAAAACAGGAGTCCTGGGGAAACCAGGACAGTTGATCACAGTAGTAGGCATGCCCCCACCTCTCCCCAGATGCCTAGTGTCTGCAGCTAGCCCTGGAGGTTGATAGAATTTGGAGAGGAGGTTGATACATTTGCATACAAAGGGAACTATGGTCTGGACAGTGTCAGTAAAGGGCCCCTCAGGGCCAGGGTCAGGGACCTCTGATGAGGAACAGTGGAAAATGAGAGGTGGATGACAGGGCAGTCTGAAAAGACTTCAAATATAGTCTGGTGTGGTCTAGTAAGTGGAAGGAGCCACTTAACCATCCTGAGTTGGGAATTGTTTGGTGTTTATATAAATGGTTGCAGGATGCTATCCTTGGTCCTGCCTCTCTTTCTGCAACCCTGCCTGCCCCCAGTCTTCTTCACTGCTCTTCAGCTTGCCCTGCCCAAAGGATGCTGTGGGAGGAGAGGGAGGCATGAGGGGGTCTCTGGAGCTTGGGCAAGGACCACTCATGCTTGTGTTTCTCTGTACCTTCCTGCAGATGACTGCTTATGGGGCTTTCTTACACAAGGGCTCTTTCTGCCGGAACTACTTCAATATCTTGGACCTGCTGGTGGTCAGCGTGTCCCTCATCTCCTTTGGCATCCAGTGAGTAAGACTCCTTCAGCCCAAGATGGAGGTGCACAACTAGAAATGGGTGTCAGAGAGGAAAACCAAGACTGAAGGGCATTCCTGCATGGCCACCTGTGTGACTATGACAAGAACAGGGTGGGGTCCCTGATTTGTACAACATGATGGCTTTTTGTCCACGTCCTCAGTGGTGTGACATTTGGGGATATGTCCATCCAGCAAGAATATGTTTAAAATATCTGGATCTTGGCATGACAGGCAAACCCAGGTCCAGTTATAATGAGAGGAATGCTTCCAGGGCCTTCCCGTCTCCTCCTCTATGTGTCCAGTGTTGTTGTCTACCCTCAGCAACAAGGGCCCTCCATTGCCGTGACGAACCCTGATCTTCCAGTCCATCTTCTTTCCCTTTCTGTCTCCAGTCAAAGCACCTGATGAGAAGAAGCGGGGTGGGGGACAGAGAAAGAGAGGAATTACAGATGTTCAGTCTTGGCTAAATAGTGGAATCACCTAACCAATTTCAGGAAAAATATTTGCCTAGATCCCTCTCCCCAAGTTTTTATTTAACTGGTCTGGGATACAAGCCTGGGCTTTAGGAGTTTTAAAAGTTTTCCAGGTGAGTCCATCATACAACCAAGGTTGTCAATTTGCTCAGGTTTAAAAGAATCAGATACTAGTTTCTCCCAAGTTTTATCTGCTGATAAGGTTAACCCTGCCTTCAACTTGAAACCCCTTTCACATGCACAATCTTCTATGGTCCTCACAAAAAAAGCTGCAGGCAGGGCAGGGACTGTTACCACCATTTTATAGATAGAAAGACTGCAGTTCATGATAAGAGATGTGCCAAAGGCCATACCAATAGCAAAGGAAAGGGGTCCTGGGTGTTCTTTCCCAAGGGTTTTTTCATGGCAAGCCTAGAAAGAGTGGACATGGGAGCAACAGGAGTGAGACCCTCTCTGTGATCATCAGTTGTATTATCCCAGCTGTCTGCCCAGGAACCTACAGGTCTAGATTCTAGTCCCAGCACTACCACTAAGTTACTGTTTAACCTTGAATCAAGAACCACCCCCCCTCTTTAGTCTGTGCTTTCCCCACTGACCTTAAAGTCCCTTCCATTGCCATTCAGTGCAAACGCCTCCCTGAGGTACTGGCATAACTAGGAATGCCCTTTGAATCCTTTGGAATAAAAGAGCCATGAAACAGAAGTCAAATCTTTCTACCAGCTCCCTCCTGAGCACATTATCCTGACCTCATGCTGATGTGTCATACATTTTTTTTAGGTCCCAAGGTGGGTACACGTCTCTCTGAAAGCTTGCAAGGATATCTCAATCAGATGGGTAGTGTGTGACACTTGAGATAGAGCCCACCTGGATGGATGAATAACTCCAGAAACCATGCAGACTTCCTGCCAAGGGGCTTGTGGGGAGAACTGCACCCTAGTGCCTCATCTCCACTGGGGAAGAGCAAAAGCCTAAGGCTCCCATAAATTCTGGCCAAGCCCTAGCATCCAGGCATGTGGAACCTGTTGTATAGAATCCATTCCTTCAAGCCCTGAGTGTGTTACGAACTGGTGGGTTTTATATATGTGTGTCATGGGCACGTTGTATATATGTGTGTAATTGGGCAACTACCTGGAGATCAACGCCAGAATATCTCCTCCCAAGCCCATCGCCTCTAGCCAACAAGTCCTGAAGCTCCACCATCTGTGTAGCATTTCTTCAAGTTCAGTGATGTCTTCATCAAACATACTAATAAAAGCTATCATTTATTCAGTTCATAATATGCACCAAGCATACTGCAAATGATGCAGATACTGTTTCCTCATTTAATCCCTGCAACAATTTATGAGATCCACTTTACAGATGAAAAGGTTAGGGAATTTATCCTCTGTAAATTGGCTGTTAAGTGACAGAGCTGGGGTTTCTCTTTTCTTTACTAAAGCTTCCCTGAGTAGCACATTATATTGCTAATGATTTGTGGTAAATTGCTTTTCGTATTATTTACACACCACCAGAAGTCCAGGGTCACAGGCAAGTTCCAGACCCTTTGAGGGTGGGAGATGGGAGTAGAGAATGGCTCCAGGATGAGAAAGTACCCATAACAGACTTTACACTTTCTCACGTTTGCCTGGAGTCAGCCTGCCAGGACACCCCCTCAACCACATTATTTCCTGCTCCACCACAATGGAGCTTACTCCCCTGCCCTGTTTCTCTCTCCCAGGTCCAGTGCAATCAATGTGGTGAAGATCTTGAGAGTTCTGCGAGTCCTCAGGCCCCTGAGGGCCATCAACAGGGCCAAGGGGCTAAAGGTGAGAAGGGTGGGCCTGGGTGGGGAGCCATCAGCAGAGCAAGCAACAACCCAGCTGTGGATTGGGGGAAGTTAAGTGAGGCAGGTAGGTGGGGCGGGGACTAGAGGGAGAAGAAATGGCTGGAGAAAATGGCTGTTGTGTTGGAGCCTGGACTCTCTTGTCTGCACCTTCAGTCCCACTTAAGGGTGAAGAGAACAAGGATAGGCAGCCATTCAAAATCAGAACTTTCAGGGGCACCTGGGTGGCTCAGTCAGTTAAGTTCCTGACTCGGTTTGGGCTCAGATCATGCTCTCACAGTTCATGAGTTCGAGCCCCCCATCAGGCTCCGTGCCAAGCTACATGGAGCCTGCTTGGGATTCTCTCTCTCTCTCAAAATAAACTTAAAAAAGAAAACAAAATTAGAACTTCTGAGCAAAACCTTTGCATAAAGGAGACACACACACAAACCCAGGGCCCCCACATAAAGATGAGGACCCCATATTCCTATACTTATAAAATGGGAAACCAGCAGGGCTTTTGTCCCTATAGTCACCTAGAGCCCAACAAGGGACTTTGAGTCCATTGGATCCCATCACTGTGTGAACCCGAAGGTGTTCTGCCTCTTTGAGTCATATTTTCCCTCGGCTGGCAAAGGGGCTGCCCATGCACCTCCCTCCAAGAGGCTGGTGCCTTGGCTAAAGGAAGCTCAGGCTGTAGGCACTTTCTGAAACCTGCCCCCCACCTTCCCTTCCCACCACAGCACGTGGTCCAGTGTGTGTTTGTCGCCATCCGGACCATAGGGAACATCGTGATTGTCACCACGCTGCTCCAGTTCATGTTCGCCTGCATCGGGGTCCAGCTTTTCAAGGTAACAGCCCAGCTCTGATCTATGCTCCTCCTTCCTTCCCCTCCTGTCAGTGTGCCTGAGAAAGATTGCTGGCAGATACACCCAAAAGAGGACAGCAGCCTGGGTCGGACTCGGGATGAGTGGAACCTCCAAATACCCTCCCTTCAGCTTCCCCCACCGGGAAGGAGGATTCTCCACCAGGTCAAGGACCCTTGGCCTTGCAGCACAGTCTGCCCTTCTGATCCCTCCCCCTCCTTCTATCAAGAAAGAGAGAGGGACTTTTATCCTCTGAAGCCTTGTGCCAGTCACCAGCTTAAACTCCCACAGTGGTCCCCCATTATTGACAGCATCAAATCCACCCTTCTCCAGCTAGCTTTCAGAATGCTGCATCCATCCAGGTTCTCTGCTTCCTGACAAGGCCCCCCAGCTACAGTGAGGCTAGCTTCCTTGGTTTCTGCTCTTTCTGTTTAATCCTTTTATTTCTGAAGTGTTCTTTCCCCTCCTTCTCTGACTAATCATATAAATTTGCCTGATTTCCTCCCATCTAATTTGTCCCTCTGAGACCTGTTCTACTTCCACTTCTTAAGCCAGCCAAGAGTCCAGCTCTCATGGAGTGGGGTCCCCCCCCCTCCCCTTTTTGTAATTTCAGTGGCACTTGCAAGACTGAGCATCTTTATTCACTGACTGCTTGGTGTATGTGAGTCATGTCTTCCCTGTTAGATTATGCTCTCCTTGCACTTTTGTCCCAAGTTCCTAGCACAGTGCTGGGCTATAGACATTATCACTAATCATTTCTTGACTGATTCATTGATTGATGAACATCTCCAATCACTTTGTTCTTCTGCTTTCCAGGGAAAGCTCTACACCTGTTCAGATAGTTCCAAACAGACCGAGGCGGAATGCAAGTGAGTATAAGCTGGAGGGCAGCCAGCACCAAGGCTAGTTAACTCTGGGAGGTTGGTGACTTGGCCTGAGAGAAGGACAGCCCATTCTTTTTCAGACAGCTCTGACAGCTGGACTTTTACCTTGGGTAATGTAATACCATTGACATGACATATCTATTCTTAAACGGTCTGGCTGCTGAAGTTCTTCCCAATGGCTGGCACTTAAATGAGGTTTAACCCTAGTCTCATTCCACCCAGTAAACCAGAAGTCATTGATGGGTCAGGTGTGAAGGGAGGTCAGAAACCCAAGAATTAACTCTTCCTTCTTTCTCAGGGGTAACTACATCACATACAAGGATGGGGAAGTCGACCACCCCATCATCCAAACCCGCAACTGGGAGAACAGCAAGTTTGACTTTGACAATGTTCTAGCGGCCATGATGGCCCTCTTTACTGTCTCCACCTTTGAGGGGTGGCCAGAGTGAGTATGATAACCATGGCCTGTCCACCCTGATATTAGAGGCCAACCCATTCCCCAAGTTTTATTACTGTTCTGCACTCCTCCCAAGAGGTCATGCTTACCTGTGTCCTTCCCAAACAATGAGGGTTTGTTCCTAGACAATCTACTTACCATGGTCACTGCTGAAACATAGACTATTCTTTTTCAAGAAGATGTCAACATTTCATAAATTCCAAATAAAAATGATCTTCTTTTCGCTCCCCCTCCCTACCTCAGCGTGAGCCACAATGATAGGGGTCTTTGTCATTAGTCTCATGGCATCTAGGAATGGGGTGGGTTTCTCTAGGTATGGGCCCTTTGGATCACCATAGGATTCCAGATTACTGATCCCAACATGCACTCAATGTGGGGAGAGGTGGCAGAGATATCTGCTTTAGATTCTATCTCAGTCTCCTTAGAAAAACCTTGTTTATAATTATGGTGAAAAGTAAGAAAAGGGTGGAAGCCTGGGTCCAAATTCCTCTGCAGAGATCATGCCTAGACCAGCCTGGTTGACCTTTTCCATTGTATCACCTCCACCAGGCAGCTTGTGCATCAGGTGTTCCATATATCTTTGTATAGACACCTGCTTCCCCATCCTCCCCACCCAGTGTACTCCAGGGAAATTATCATCTAAAAGGACGAAAACTCTAAATATTTCTAAGTCAGTAAGAGCACATGAATCTTAGATGAGAGTCACCATCATTATATGGTAAAATATTAGATCATACCTAGCAAAATAACCAAGTACTGTGCAGTGTAACAAAGAAAAGAGAAGAGATATTCTCTGTCCATGAAGAGAAACAACCTTATGGGCATATAGTCTGGACCCAAATGAATGGTATACTTATGTAAACTACCGAAGTATAAACCCAAACCATTGTTGATGATCTGAATAAATTTAGGTCGTTTTTATCTAAAATTGTTTATCTAAATGGATATTTGCTTTCAGATAGATTTATTTTATGTTCACTGTAACATCTTCTGAGCCTATGCCAGTTTGCAAAGCTGTTTCAATATTTACTAATGTTTCCAGTATTTGAAAGCAATGTCTATGTCTCATTTTACAAATTCTTGACAATTTCAAAACACCCTTGTATACATTATATCAACTACCCTGCCAGGTAGGAAAGTCAGAAATTATTGTCTCCATTTTACAGATGAAGAATCTGAGGCTCCAAGAGGTTAAGTGACTTGCCCATGGTCTTACCCCAGTAAGTGGAGAGCTGGAATTTGAACCCAGATCTTCAGACTCCCAGCCTAGAGCTGGTTCCCGCACCCCTGATCTCGAGGATCCCTAGGAGCAGTGGTGCCATCATTCCACAGAGGTGACACTGCTTCTCCGGCTCCCTCTGTGGGGCCTGTCTCCTCCTGCAGGCTGCTGTACCGCTCCATCGACTCCCACACAGAAGACAAGGGCCCCATCTACAACTACCGTGTGGAGATCTCTATCTTTTTCATCATCTACATCATCATCATTGCCTTCTTCATGATGAACATCTTCGTGGGTTTCGTCATCGTTACCTTCCAGGAGCAGGGGGAGCAGGAATACAAGAACTGTGAGCTGGACAAGAACCAGGTAGCTTCCTAGGAAGGAGAAGAACAGGTGACAGGGCCAGGTGGGGAGCCAAACTACATGAGGAATGACAACAGTTGGCAGCCTGCGGTTCACCCAGAAGAGAGGCTGTGGTCAGGAAAGAGATCTATGCAGATACTAAGATCATCTGTCTTGTTCCTCAACAAGGGAATAGGGCTGTCAGTCTTCTGGAAGGGCCTGGTCAAAAGAAATGCAAATCTCTATAAATCCTGATCTGGCAAATGCATTCAGACAACAAATATTTGTTAAGCACCTAGTTAAGGAGGCTCTCTGATACATGCTGTGGGGAAAAAAACACATACCCTATCTTTTAGAAGTTGACAAGCTAGAAAGTGCCCACATGGGTTAGCACATTGATAATGAAGAAAGAAACTAGAGCAAAGAGGCAGTGAGGGCTTTAGGGGTGGGGAAGAGAAGGGTTTTAGAAAACCACTCTAAATGACTTAAGTAAAACACAGAGGCCTGTGCATGAGGCAGGGGCAAGAAAGAGGCTTTAGTAGGAATAAAATGGTAATGCCAGGACTGTAAGGTATTCTGTTGGCTTCTGAGAAAGCTGGCAACTCCATCAGTGAGGAATGAAGCTGTTACAGTGGGCTGCACATGTTGTCATTGAGGTCAGTTCCCCAGCTAGACTCCTCAACGGAGAGAGTAAGGAGTTATATCCCTCTGTGGGAGTGACTTAAAGTCTCATAAGTCTCATAAGTACCGCACACTAACCGATTGCGCCACTGGAGTTCCTTGAGTGACTTAAAGTCTCATATGGGAAGGCACATAGCACAAGACACTCAGCTCTACACCAGTTAAGCCAGCTGGATCCCTCATTGGCTTTGATGTCAACATTTTGGGTTTAGACTTGTCATTCTGGCTGCTGTATGGCCTTTGGATTGGAAGTAAGATAGGAAAGAAGGAGGCCAATTAGAAAGCATAGATGAGAGATGATTAGGCCCTCATCTACTATCAGGTTGATGATAGTAGAGGTGGAGAAAGTAAGAGGAAATAAGAGAACTTAGAGAACTAGTGCGGAGGCTGAAAGTAAGTGAAGAGGCAGGAATGACTCCCCAGGTCCTGACATAGGAATCTGGGCACAGTGCAGAGAAATGAACTAGAT
Organism: Suricata suricatta; assembly: GCF_006229205.1. Lineage (NCBI taxonomy): Eukaryota > Metazoa > Chordata > Mammalia > Carnivora > Herpestidae > Suricata > Suricata suricatta. Next base: position 103,910,503 of record NC_043709.1, read on the forward strand.
CTGTTCTGGAATCTCAGGAATGTCGTTAGCCTAAGATCCCCTCCCCTATCCATGAATCCACACAGGTAAATAAGGAAGATTAACTTAGGATAGGAGAAGAAGTTGAGGAGGGAAGTGCTCTAAGGAGAGTCTGTGACATAGGAAATACCAATGGGAAGACAAACTGTCATTTAATATTTATCAAAAGCCAACTAAGTGTTGGCAGCATAGCAGGCATTACCAAGTTGAGAAAATGAGACACAAACTCCTTAACTAAGTCTTGATAAGGATATTGACTGGAGGCAATTCTTCCCTTCATTAAGGGAGTTACCAAAAATTAAAAAAAAAAAAAAGTCCAAATAATATCTCAAACCTGTATATGAGCCAGAGCAGTAGATTATTTCTCTGACTCCCAAGGTGTATAGTTTCATCCACATCCCACCCTCCTCTGCCATCCCTACATACACCATCCAGGTTACTAACCCCCTCTCTCCATTCCCACCCCACCCCTCCCACTCCCTCCCTCCCAGCGACAGTGTGTGGAATATGCCCTCAAGGCCCGGCCCCTACGGAGGTACATCCCCAAGAACCAACACCAGTACAAAGTGTGGTATGTGGTCAACTCCACCTACTTTGAATACCTGATGTTCGTCCTCATCCTGCTCAACACCATCTGCTTGGCCATGCAGGTTAGTCCAAGGGGGGCCCTGGACCCATGATGCCTGCAGGAGGGAGAATGCTAGGGGAGGATATGTAGTGTAAAAGAGCTGCCTGGCTGTCTCCAGCATGTCACCTTCATATTGGCCAAGGGAGTCAGAAAAAGCAGAACTGTCCTCTTTTCCCAGATGGAGAAAGGTAAGTGTCCCTTATCTTTCACAAGGATGAGCTCCTCTCTGGCACCTTATGAAAGAAACCATAGGAGCTTGGGTTAAGAAAACATTTAGAGTGAAGGAAATGGACAACAGAGGGGAGCTTATAGAGTTTATGATTGTCAGTGAAACATGAGTGTAGAGGTTGACTCTATATCCACCTGTCTTCAGGGAAGTCAACTTGTGCTTAAGTTCTCTTGAGAGTGGGAAGTATTCATAAAGTTGTCATAACCAATCAAAGCAGGAGCATAGAATTTTTCCAACCTGTGTTTTCAGAGCTAGGAGAAAAGGGAAGAATTTTCAGATTTTCTGAGTCCACCTTACTGCCCTTGGAGATGTGAAAAGCCTTCCAGGTTTTGGTTCAAGGAAGATCTCTGTTGAGAAGAAGATGAGGAGGAGTAGGGATGCTCCTGCCTCATTTTCACAGTTTTTCCCTTCCCCTCAGCACTATGGTCAGAGCTGCCTATTCAAAATCGCCATGAACATCCTCAACATGCTCTTCACCGGCCTCTTCACTGTGGAGATGATTCTGAAGCTCATTGCCTTCAAACCCAAGGTAGGCCTCTGAAAAAGGTGTCTGGTCTGCAGGCACCAGAGGGACAGAGAAGAAGGAGAGGAAAGAGTGTCAGTATTGAAAGAAGGAGAGTGAGGGGCAAAACTAATCAGTGAAAGACCCCATGTTCTTGGAAGACAAATGTTGCAACTCCTAAACCTACCAGGACAGCCCCTTGAGATAGACTCTGCTCTCTCTAGTCCATGGCTGGGGATATACAGGAACAGCCAAGCCTCTTCTTCCAAGGAGGCAGATGATGGTCCTTCTTCTCCCCTTTCCCACCCTGTCTCCACCCTCATCCCCTAACATATGATCTAAAAGAAGCTATGCCCACCAACTGGCAAACCAAACCTCTTCACAACCAGCCCCCCAGATTCACTCAGGCTGCTGTTCTACTCTTCTCTCACTTCATCAGCTGCACAGACCACCTTCAAGCTCAGCCAGGGCTTTGTTTGCTCAGGGCTCAGTGTTCCACCCTATGGGGACCTCCTATTCCCCTCCTCAGAGGCTATATCCTTGCTCCCTTGCACTTTCCAGTATAGGAAGGGCAGATGTCTTATAAGCAGACATTATAAGCAACTTCTAGAAAAAAAGGCTGGAAGAAAGATTAGAACCATTGGCTGAATGAAGCAGGGTAAGGAAGGCTGGATTTCCTGTCACCTTGGATTCTCTGTGCCCTCCCTAGGCAGCCCCACTGCCTTCTCCTGGATAATGGAGGAGTAAACTGACGTGAGTATCACCCACCATCTTCCAACTCTGAAGACAGGTCAGAATCACTGGCATCCACTGGCCTGGGATTCACAACATGGGCAGCTGCTTCTGAGGGAGAGTATAGCAGCAACTCAGTGGCCCCCCTGGCTACCACAACCCCTTTTGTAGAGCAGTAAGAAAGAAAGAGTTGGTTCTAAGAGAATCATATGGCTCCAGAGTTGAGGAAACCTCTACAGCTTTTTGACCCTTCTCCCCTACTCCTTTACCAGTTTTTACAGATTCGACACATCAAAAGGAGACAAAAAGGAAGAATCCTTGTATATATATTCTATTTTTATTCAAATTTTACTTGTTCTGGGATTAATTGGGGTAGGAGGAGTGCTCCTTGGCTATTGGATCTGAATTCATTTAACAAGATGTCATCTTCTTTGAATTAAAATTCAACTAACATTTCTAAATAACCTACCATGTGCTACACATACCTCATTGCACATAATCCTCAAAACGCCCTCATAAGAAAGGTAGTAACATCTTCATTTTAGGGAAGAGGGAAGTGAAACTCAGAGCAATTAAGTATAATATAAATTACACCATTATTAAGTGGCAGTACTGGGAATAGAATCTGGTGCCTCTGACTTTATAGTCGATGTCATTTCCACTATGCCAACCTGTTCGCAAGCATCTTCCATGTCAGGTGCTCTGCTGGGCACTTTTCAAAAAGAGGGAAACAACCTTTGAGAGACTTTAAAGATAAGACAGACTATATTCTTGCAATACTGATTCTTTCTTTCAAAGAGTGTTTGAGGATTTGGCTAATTTTCAAAGAATAAGACTTCTAATATGTCGCGTCTAGCCGCTCCGGCCCGCGGGGCAGCAAATCTTTGCAGGTTCTTGATCCTGAGGGAGGGAGAGAAAGGGCAGGAGGGAGACGCAGAGAGTGGAGACAGCACACGGTATCTGATCAAGCCTCTTCCTCTTTATTCAGAAAACACTGTATCTTATAAAGGTTTCAAGGCGGGAAAACAAGGCAGCTGACCTAGGTCTATTGCTAGGAAACAGGGTTAAAGGATTAAAGCTAGGGTAAAGAAGGAAATAAACTAAAATTTTTAGCACAGCACGTGAAGGGCCGAAACCACCCTGCCTGTAGACGATTGATCTTTGCTCTTCTGGCTTCTTCTGACAGGGAGTGGTGCTTCCCTGCCATTTTTGTAACTCCCCTGAGGGAGTGACATATCCGGCTAGCAAATGGCCAAACAGCTGAATCTTTGCCACTCCCCACACTAATAAATGTCATTTGGTGAAATAATGGTGTTTCTTACCTCCTTCAGGGCAGCAAATATACTCTTTTCACTTTCCCTTCTAATCCCAGTCCTATTCAGGGACATAAATATTGTCCTGGCCTAGAGAAGACCACTAAATGTCCCTGGACACCTTTCATGGGGTCCACAGTCCCTCTGCTTACCTATGATCCTATTCCAAGCCACGTGGCTCAGCAGTACTGACAGGTTCACAGCCCACATCAATGTGACCAATGAGGCTGGGAATGCAGGATCATTGCCAAATTGAGCTTCAGTCTCAGATGACAGCCTCTAGTAGGGAAACTGGCATCGTCTTCACCTACTTTCATGAGACATATGGTTTAAATATTTCAAAGCCTTGAGTCATTCCACAATTGACTCAGATGTGTCTCTGATGGTGTCTGATGCAGTCTGCAGAACCCTACATTGGACTTTCTGAATTATACCTCATAAATACAGGAGATGTATTAAGCAGACCTGCCCTAAGAAGCAAATGGAATGGATCCCTGCAGGGGCCTCAGCTTGAAAGACACCCTTACCTAAATCCTGCAGATCAACGAGCAAGCCATGTTCTAGAAAGTAGCTAGCTGAGGTGGTCTAAACCATAGGGCAACTCCTAGTTGCCTCAATCCCTCATTTTCTATTGGGAGAAGATGGAATAAAATAAGAGAAACTTTTCCCAAAGAAATAAGAGAGCTATCCTGGGGTCAGTCGCATTCCACACGTGCCAGGGTCAATCTGTGGTGTAAATTGAAAGGAAAATGGATATTTTTTGTGAATACCTCAAAAGGGACTTCTGGTGATAAGAGGGATGGGGTCATTGGACCTGGCTGGCCAAGCAAGGAAGGCTGACCAGTTGGGAGGAGACTTGAAGAGAACTAGTTTATCATTAAGCTATGTTTTTCATTTAGGGAATGGACTCCAGGAAAAGCATCCTCCAAATCTTCAGGCAGAAAATCAAACCAGAAACAACTTGAAGCCATAGTAGAAATATCTGACTAGAACTAGTGGCTTCTAGCAGTGACCTGAAATACAGAACAGTCACCATTAACTGATATTCCCATTTATCTATGATATGAATGAGTCTGCACTTATAAGCATTGTGTGTGAAAGGACAGTTAGGTAGCAAGGGTATAGAAGACTGGCATCAATTGTAGCCAGGGAGAAGTTACCTGAAGTTCTCACTGCTTGACTTTTCTTCTCTATCCTTTCAGTGTCTGTGATTTGTTGAATGGCCAGTGAGTTGGCTGATCCCTTTGTACTCTTGCTTTATTCTTTCATTGTCTTCATGGTGATTGATGTTGCCAAGTTCTTCATTTCTGTTCTCCTCACCACATTATGGAAAATTAATTTACTCAAGTGAATCCCTGCCCTAAATCCAACTGCCCCACTCCTTAAGTTGACACTATTCCAAACACACCAAAAACTATGGGTGAATATAAACCAGTTTAGAGCAGTTCAGTCCCACACTTCAGGAATCTGTGGTGATGTCTGAAGAGAATGCAGTAGGTAATAGTAGTAATGATTCCACACCTAACATTAAGCCAGAAGAGATCCCTTCCCTAGAGTAGGAGATACTTGGAGACACTGAATGGTACCTGGGTCCTGCCTGATTATGTAGAACCAAATTAGTCAGTGTGGGAAAGTCCTGGTTATAATTATCTGAAGGTAACTAAATAACTGGACTATTCTATAATGAATTGAAATGCATCAGCAAAGACAAAAAAAATTTTTTAAGATGATAAGAACTGAAAAATATCTAAGAATAAAACTAACCAAAAATGTCTAAGATCACTACAAAGAAAACTATGAAATTTCATAGAAAGGAACTAAAAACAACTAAGTAAATTGAGAAATATATCATGTTTATGAATTGAAAAACTCAATATTATAAGCATGTCATTTCTCTTCAAACTGATCCATAGATTCAGTCCAATCCCATTGAAATTGAAAACGCCAGATTGGACTTTACCCAAGGTGAGAATGGCAGGTGAAAGGGGAGCCCCCAGCAACCTGGTGGCTGATTGAGTGACCCTGGGTTGTTCCAAGGCTTCAGCCCATTTGGGTAATTCTGACATCACCGTGGAGGGAGAGGCAAGAACCTGGTCACAGATACTCCACTGTTAGCTACAGGTTTTAGTACCAGAGGGGGTGATAATGTCACGTGGCTGCCTGGGATTTGCTGTTGACCATGACTCAGCAAGCACAATGAGGAGGGGAAGAAAGAGGGAGAGGCTCCAGGCTTGTTCTCAGCAGAAGTCAGTTTGCCCAGCAAGGTAGGCATACCACCCAGTGAAAGGCTCCTGATTCCTTTACTTCCTATAAACTTTCACATGGGTAATGAAGAGATGAAGAAGCAGGTCTGCCGTTGCTTAGATTTATTTCCTTCCCTTTGGCTGCTGCCCACTCAGTATCTCCCCCAGGGGAGGATGCTGGGTGGGATTTGACCCTGTGATCAAAGCCTTGGCCTCCCCTTTCAGCTTTCTCTCAGCCTGAGAATGGTCAAGAGAGGTCAACAGAACCAAGGGAAAATCCCTCATCAACCCCCCTGGTACCCCAGCTTTCTTAAATCAAGTAGCTGAAGCCTCAAGACTTTCATATTGTAGGGCAAATTAAGATCCAAAGGCATTTCAAACCTAAGGGATGAAGTGAGGCCTCTGGATCAGCTCTGATAGAACTTTCTGTAGTTCCATATACACTGTCGATAATATAGCCTCCTGTGGCTATTGCTTGTTTGAAATGTGGCTAGTACAGCCAAGGATGAGTTTTTCAAATATATTTATTTTAATTAATTTAAAATTACATAGCCAAATGTGGCCGGCAGCTGCTATATCAGGCAGCACAGCTCCAGATACTGCTTCTTACCCATAATATTCCCAGCTTCTGCTGTCTTCTGTCTGTCTTGGTTTCTTCAGCCCAGCTGCTCTGGCTTCATAAAGCCAGATGGTTTACCTCACCCTCCCCACTCATTCTCCAGCTGTTAATTTTCTACCAGAAATTGACTCACAATGGTGGAAGCCCTCTTGACAGGGTAAGACAGCAATCTCTTGCTCAGGGATCCCACAGTGTGAATTTTCTCCTGACTCGGCCAGTTCTTACAGTCATCCCTGGACTTCCCTAGTCCTTGTCCCCTGTAAGTGCTGAGTCTCCTTCCCTGTGGGTCCTGTTCCACCAAGTTCCTGAACTAAGGAAGACCCTAAGAAAGGTGGGGAGAGTGTGGTCTGGAATTAGTCTTGCTACTGTGGGCTGAATATAAGGTGTGTCCTTGGTGATCCCTGGGGTACCAGCTACTCTTTTTCCCAGTCCATTAGACTTCAGACCAGGTTTCCCAATAGGCTAAAGTTCACCAACAACTCAACAAATACTGTATTGAGCACAAACATAGCAGGCAGTGTGCTTGGTTCCAGGGACACAACAGTGATGACAGAAAGGGTGGTGAGCACAGCCTTGCTCTCTTCCCCTTTTTAAGAATAGACCCCCCTGACTTTGGTCTTGTGGAGTCCCCATTTCACTATCTCATTCATCCCTGGAAAACCTATCCAGCCTTGTACTCCCATTCCTACTTAAGAAGAAACAGTGAAGGGGCACCTGAGTGGCTCAGTTGATTAAGCATCTGGCTTTGGCTCAGGTCATAATCTCACGGTTCGTGGGTTCAAGCGCCATGTCAAGCTCTGTGCTGACAGCTAGCTCAGAGCCTGGAGCCTGCTTCAGAATCTGTATCTCCCTCTCTCTCTTACCCTCCCCTGCTCTCACTGTCTCTCTCTGTCTCTCAAAAATAAATTAAAAACATAAAATTTTTTTTAAAAAGAAGAGGCAGTGAATAAACACATGAACCCATTGTGTATCAATTCCAATATGTTAAATTAAGTAACATTCAGGAACAAGGAAGGAAGGAAGTAATATATATTAAGTGTCTGAAGAACACTGCATTAGATATTCTCCATTCACTATCCCAATCAATCTGTGAGACTAGTACGATGGTATTTAGGAAACCGAAGGTCAGAGAAAAGCAAAGCAATGTGTCCAAGATGGCAGAGCTAGTTTTTTGCTGTTGTTTTTTGGGAGATGTTAATGCAGATTTAGGTGATGCAGAAGCCAAGTTCTATCCACTACACCCTCATTGAAAAAATAGACGTTTTTCAATGAACAAGCTGAGATGTTGCTCTGCCCCTAGTGGATCTACAGCAAATGTTCATGTTCTTTCTTAAAAGCAAATCAGAGACAAAATGAAAGCTAGCCATTCTCAAGTAACTAGTCTATGTCAACTGATACATTCACTCCATTCCCATGTCCTTCTGCCTCCCCTGAGGCCCCTTCTCTCCCTTTATGCCTCCTTCCCCCATTCTGTCTTTGGCCCTTGTGTTTCCCTGGATTTATCTGGACCTTCTGGATTTCCCTTCCAAATCTGAAGTGACAGGCACTTTCAAGAGAGGGAACAGTTGCCTGATAGGTGATGATGCCTAATAGCCTACATATTAATGTGTATGCATACATGCATGCACACACACATGCACATGCACTTGAAATGGGAAGACTTTCAAGATGTGGAGACAAAAATTAGATTGTCCAATTCCTGGAAGGCAGGAATTGTTTCATGTGCAATTCTGTGTCCCATGAGAGGCATTCAGTGAAAACTTAATGCATGCATGCATGATGGAAATTATGAAACTGGAGAACAAGAAAAAGAGAATCTGAATCATAATATCAGAAAACACCATTAAGATCATCGATCTCCCATCAATGCAGAAATCTCTACACATTCCTCCTTTCTGCCATAAGGGACCCCTATTTCTACAGGCAGCTCTGTTGGGAACCCTTCTTTATATTGAACTGGAATGTGCCCCTTTGTCATTTCTATTACTAGTATTGCTTTTTCCAACTTTTCTTTCTATAAGTGGTTATTGAGCACCTCAGTGATGATGTTGAGACATGGTACTATCTCACAGGGCTCACAGGGTAGTTCAGAGACTAAGAGGTTAAGAAATAGGGCAAGTGCTATGCTGGGCAAAATAGGCCACCACAGTGCGAGCACCACTGAGGCAAGAGACCCCTGTTTGAGATAAGGTTGTTTAGGAGAGTACCATTAAAATGAGGTTCAGAGGTTGAAATAATCTGGAAGAGCATTTGAGGGAGAGGTGAGAGCAAAGGTCCTGAGGCAGGGGCAAGCTCAGCTTCTTTTGGGAACTGAGATCAGTAAGAGAAAAGGTCAGAGAATTCAGACTTTTTGAGATCTGGAAGGGGTGTGGATTTACCCTGACTGCCCTCAGAAACCACATGGAGCAGGGCCTTAACGGGAATTGTATAATTGGATTCATGTTTTTGAGTCAGCGTGCTGACTGCTTAAAGAATGCACTGGTACGTGGCAAGAGGGAAAGCAGGAGTCTGTTTCTGGTGACAGCAGTGGAGGACAGAGAGAGGTAGGCAGAGATGCGACATTGCCCGATGGTGAAGAGAATGTGAGGGTGAGGTAGAGGAATCAAGGAAGGTCAGGATAGTCTTTTCACAGGAGTATCTCTTACCCACCTTTATGTCCCTCCAGATGCTAACACAGTACCACCTCGTACCTATCAGGCACTATGGAACTATCACCTGAATAACAGCAAACCAAAACTGGCCTCCAACGACAGCATCCCCTGGGAAAACTGAGGAACCCTGTATCCTTCCTCACAGAAATGATTCCAACCCCGTAATGACAGTTCTAACACCCTATAAGGAAACCCCCTTCAAGTCTCACCTTCCCCCGGTCACCCCCAAAAACTTGCTAGAGAGGGAAGCAGAGATGGAAAGCCAAGGCAGTGACTTCTAATGCCTCCAGAGCTGCCATCTGGAGTGGCATTCAGCAGGACCTAACATCCCCGCCAAAACTACGGAACTCCTGCCTTCAGTGTAATGAGACAGGTTTCTTCAGTGTGGGACTCAGAGCCTTTGATGCAGGATGCACTCCAAGATTGCCCCAAGTTAAAGCCCCAAGGAAAGGTTGGCTCTCAAGAACCAACACTCACAGCCTTTTTAGAAGACTAGATCCTTGTTTTTTGGTTTGTTTTGTTTCAGTGGGGTTTTTTTGGATATGCCAAATAATATCTCCCAGAACTAGTGTTCCACAGAACACACTTTTGGGAATCTGCAGGGGCCCCACACTTATCCAAGAAGGCAAAACTGATATTGAGGGTTGAGTGAGTGGGGCCAAGGATGCTGGAGGTTCTGCACTGGAAGGGACAGTCCTACCCAAGGGAGACCTCCCCTGTATGTCCTGTGAAAGCACTTGGGTACTTTTCTGAGGAACACTATGGGTAAACCCTGAGACTCGGCGTGCTCAGTGGCTGGTTAATGGCCAGGGGTCAGTATAGATACAGAAGTATGAATGATTCTTGGACTGAATAACTTTCTATTCCCTCCCCAACCTGGAAAATTCAACTTTAAAAGCCCCAAGAGTAAGCAATATTTCCTTTTTAAAGTTGTATAGTAACTTGGGCAAACTTTTAAGCTGCTGTCTTCTCTCCTTTTTGAACGAAAGCTGTCTTTCTGTAACAAATACAAAGTACAAAATACTTTGTGATACTTCCTTAATTCTCCTGAAAGAAAATCAGAGGAAACATAAATCTTTATGTATACAAAATTCACATCTACACACAAAATGTAATATTTATATATTAAATGCAATGGTATATTTATATAAATAAATATAATGTAATATTTATATGTGTAAATTTTATATTACATGCATATATATATACACACATGTATATAAAATTCATGAATTTTTATGTAATGGGAAAAGTCTGTATTTAGTAGAATTCATTCCACACAAAATGTAGAGGTCAATGAAAGAGCAGAGCTATGAGACCTTAGAATAAAAACTTAAAATAAGTTATAACTGACAGGCCTCATTTGCATGTGGCACCCTACCTGTCTCCCAGAAGTCACACAGGACACACCACAGTTCGTTAGGCAGAACTGTCCCATGCATAGCAAGACATTTAGCATCCTTGGCCCACCCCCGTTACTAAGTTTTGCCCTCCCCCAAATCTTAGTGGTGCCCCCACAGATTCCCAAATACCCCCTAGAGGGCAGTGCACGCCCCACAGTAAGAACGACTGCCTTAGGCTAAGGTAGGACTTCATTCAGCCTCTTATTTAATTCTCGAAATATTGGAAACCTGTTTATCCAAATTATTAAGAAACCAGTGTCTCCCACCAGCAGGGGAACCCCCTCAACCCAGAAACTCCCCACATATGTATGTCTCATTCAAAGGAGTAGAAAGGGAAAGAAAAGGAAGGGAGGCACTAACGGGGGACCACGTGACAACTCCCCCAGCCTGGTCCCACCCTCTGGTCGCAGACTTCAGCAGAGTCAAGAGGCGCCCGCCGTGTGGGCTGTAGCTCCTGCCTGTTCTTAGCAGCCTGATTGGTGAGGTGGCGTTACCCTGATTATTATTTATTTGTGGGATGTCCACAGGGCACCTGACACCAAACAGCGCACACAGACAGCCACAAATGGGCTGTGTCGGGGAGGGGCCTCCCCACCGAGGCTCTAGTACCCGGGGATTTGCATATTGTTGCAACATTGTGACAGGTTTCTTTCCTGCCTAGAGCTTGAGAGCTTAAAAGTCACTATGAATGATAAAAAATAATTATATGACTTGCATAAAGCCTTTGTGTGGGAAGGGTGGTATTAGCTATTACATTTAATTATTTAATGTGAGAAATTATTCACACTGTGTAAAGACGCCCAGTGGAAAGTACACCGTGGTTCCCTTCTCCAGCCCGGCCACTGAGAAAGAAAGCAGAACATCCTGAGTCTGGGAGGGAAGAGGGATCCCCAGACCTGCCCCACCAGACCTGAGGTTCTGCTGTGCTCCCGGCCACTGTGGTAGGCGTGGGGCCGGGGGGGGGGGGGGGGCATTGCAGGAAGGCCACAGGCAAGGCCACTCACGACTGACCTCGCAGCGACACAGCAGCCAGTAGGCCCTGAATACGTCCCATGTGAGGTCGGGCTGTCCTCACAGAGCCTCCGGGGGCTGCACAGTGATTCCTCCTGTTTGACAGAGGAGGAGGAGGCAGAGGCTACGGGAACCTGCCCGCACAACTCAAGGTGCATCTCTGGAAACAGGGCAGGAGCTCATTTGGTTCACGTTTCGATCACTAAAGTAGGTGCCAGTGCTGCCTCTCACAGTTGCACTTGGGTCACCCCTGCCCCTTCCCTAAGCAGGGGTCAGCCCGTTAGGCCAGGAAGGGCACACAGGGGGACTGTCAGATCTGGGTTGGAAAAGAGAGGAGTCAAGGCAAGCAGAACACAGAGGGATGTCACAAGTTCAAGTTGAACCTCCTGTTCACCCACTCTCAACACTGCCTATTCTATGCCTTCCCTTGTCCTTCAGAGCATGTCCATCGTGTTTATTTGAACTGCAGGTTGCCTGCGTACATTGCAATGTGTCTGCCCGGCCTGTCCCTGCCACAGGGACACGTCCATCCAGCACCCTGGTCCTGGAGGAGACCTGGGCAGAAAGCAGCTCAGTAGTAACAGGGAGCAGCCACTGGGATCCTGCAGCCCACCCAGGTGTATGGTGAGGCACAGAAAGAACCTTCTGAGGTCCCCAAAAGGAACCTAGTCAATAACCCCCAGTTTTCACCTGCCCCTGGGGGAAAGGGTGCAAGTGTCAGATCTATTCAATTCTGTGTAATCCCAGGTACCTAATAAGTCCTCATTATGTACTCCGAAGATACATATATGAAAGAAGGCTTTTGAAACATCCCTGGGGAGGAAAAAATTTAATTTAAACATATGGGAGATGAACAGTTCAAAGTATGCATTCCTCCAACAACTTCAAGGGCAGCCCCGTCATCACCCCCAACTGGGGCCTCCTCTCCCCTGGGCCAAGGACCCAGTGCTTAACCCCAGCCCCCCGGCCTGCTGCTGCCCTTTGTGTCTGCTGTCCCTGGCTATCTGTGCAGCGTGAGCCTACAGGAGCCTCTGAATGAACACATCGCAGGGCAGGAGCTGACCGAGGAAAGTAGAATCCTCACTGCCTCCCAGGCTGCCGGGGGCCTGGAGCAGCTGCGAGCTCCAGTTACCACTTCACCATTAGACGCCACTAATCTCCATGATTACTGTTATGTCTAAATGACATCCTAACATAATACAATTCATATCATCTCTGCTTGGTGTCAGTTACCATTGTGTTCCCCGATATTCCATGAGATCGACTCTTCCCATGGCCGCTGTGCTGCCAGCTGCATTCAGAGCCTCTCCCTGGTTCATTCGCTCTCCCCTGTGCCTCAGTCCCATGAGCCGGAACCCAGGAGAGACCAGTGCTGCCAAGGAACTGGGCACCTCCCCCGACCCCACCAGCACCTCTGCTCGGCTTCCTGCCTTGTGCACCTTCTCTCAAATGCTTGCTCACTCACACAGGGGCTCTTGTTCTCTTTCAGGGACCCCCTTTTCCGGAGGGAGGATGAACCATGGTTGGCCTCTCCCTTCCTTTTTATGCCCTGCCTCCAGCAAGTGACCTAACCCCTCCTCCAGCTTTGTGTGGACTCCCCGCTTTCCCCTGAGATGCAGAGCTGCCGGAGACCCAGCCCGCCTCTGGGGACTGGGCATCCTGCCCACAGCCTCTCACGCTCCCCTCCACTCCCTCCTCCTTTCCTCTCTCCTTCTCTCCACTTCCCACTCTCTGTGTGGCTTTTCCTCTCTCACACCTCTTTTTGTCCTTCCCTCTGCCTCTGCCATCTACCTTTTGTGACCTTCCCCCATCCATGTCCTTCTCACCTTCTGGTTCTCTCCTGTTTCCTGTAGTTCCTTTGCTTCTCTGCCATCTCCACCTCCTGCCAGCTGGCTTTTCCCTCCCTCTGACATTCTTCCTTCCCTGGCCTTTCTCTGTCTCAATTCCAGCACCTCCACTGCTAATCTCAGCTCGTCTCCCACATGGACACTGGGCCTGGCAAGACTATCTGGGGTTCCAGTGTTCCTGGAAGTAAACACCCCTGGACAGGAGGAAAATTTCCTCATCACCTCCTCTGTGTTCCTTTGCTTTCCCATCAGAAGTGGTTCTGAAGATGGGCAGGCAGGAACAAAGAGGAGGGCGGAAAATGATGGCAGCAAAATAACCATTACCTCAAAATCCCTAAGAATACGCAGAGTAATCCCAGATTTTCTTGTGATACCTTCTCACCACCAACCTGTTTTAAAGCTTTTATTGCCCCTGAGATCACAGAGAAGACCTCGGCTCTGGGGAGGGAAGGAGCTAAGAATCTAGAATTCAAAGGCAAAGGCACGTGCCTGTAACTCTCTGCAGCAGCTCTGCTCTCCAGGATCAGAGGCAGAAAACACATGGCAGCCCATCCTCTCCTCCCAGCCTCTAGGCAGAAGAACGAGGGCCTGAGTCTCCCCCAATACCCGTAGTGGTTTCTAAGAACCTGGCAGTTAACTGTCTACATGACCTGGAATCGAACAAAATTGAGCCACAACAACTCACAAACTGTCATCAATCTCCAAATGATACCACCCATATTTCCTTCAAGAGTCTCAAAAAACAGTCACACTACTCATTTGTGACTCAAGGTGGAGAGAAAAGGCCCTAGATGCAGGTGACCTAGAACCTTTGACTTCTTCCCCCATTCTTCCACACACCTGGGGTTTGCCTTCCCTTCTACTCAGTCCCAACCCCACAAGTGAACTTGTGAGTCCTGCTTAAGGAGGAGAGAGGTAGATGAGCTTGAGTTAATCCTGACCGTCACCCATGCTCATTTAGAGCTTACTTCAGGCCAGGCACAGGTCTAAGTGCTTTACGTGCATTGTCTCACTTAATCCCCATTATCACCCTATAGTTTTCCCACTTTACACATGGGAAACTGAGGTGCAGAGAGGTGAAGTTATTTGCTCAAGATTATCCAACTAGTAAAGTGCTAGAAGGAGAATTTGAACCAACAACCTACCTCCAGAGACCATGCTCTTTTTTGACTTGGAAGCTTCAAGGATGGAGGTGAATCAGGGCACAGATCATCAAAGAGAAGGAAATCTACAATTTTTGTGCACTCAAAATGCATAATGTGTTGTTTTGCAGCAATTTTTCCTTTCCAAAAATGATTTTCAGACACTAGTATCAGTTTGGTCTACATGCTGTCACCTACCTCAGCTGGTGAGCAGGGAGTGCACCAGCACTTGGGAGAATAGGCCACACGCAGGGTATAAGCAACATCACAGGGGTGGCCATGTGGCAGCCTGAGTGGATGAACATGAGACCAGCCCAGGCAAGGCCAGAGGAGAGGCCCCTCTTCCAAACTCAGAGGCTTGGAATTGAAAGGGGAAAACCCACTACATCTGCAGGATTTAAGGATGCCCAGGGAAAGCCTTCTATCCCCCCCAAACACAATCCCTTCTGGATGATCAGCCCTGCTTGTCTCTGAGGAGTTGGACATTAAGAGGTTTGGTTTGCCATTTCAAGGAGAGCAAGGAAAACCCTCTTCCTAACCTTGACTTCTACCCTACTATTTGGGACCTCATCACCAGGGAAGGAAGGAGTCACAGGTACAGCCTGGCTCCAGGTTAAACTGATTTCATAAGAGAAAAAAATCTATGATTTTTCCCACCCTCCTTCTTCCATTACACCCACAAAATCTGTATTACCTGTGGTTTCCAGCAAATGAGGAAGTAGGCAAAATAGGTTTTGTGTGTGTGTGTGTGTGTGTGTGTGTGTGTGTGTGTGTGTGTGTGAGAGAGAGAGAGAGAGAGACAGAGACAGAGACAGAGAGAGACACAGAGAGACAGAGACAGAGACAGAGACAGAGACAGAGACAGAGACAGAGAATGCTAAGCTCTTATACTCCTGAGAGTGCAGGGGGAAAAAATATTCCTCCAGGCCCTGCCCACATAAGGATTTGGCCAGGCATCTAAATGGAGGAGATCACCTTGTTTCTGGGGATGAGTTTGGAACAGGTGGGAGGAAGGACTGTGGAGGGTGGGGGAGGAGGTGGACTGAGAAAACGGAGACCTGATAGCTGGATCTGAAACCATCTTCATGGTCCAGCTTGGAGAATAAATTGATGGGCTTGTGGGACAGAGGAGTGGAAAGGTGGGTGGATGGACGAGTCAGGGTGAAAATCTGCCTCTTAAAGGGATCCTGCCACCCACCCACTACCCAGACATGCTTCCTCACCCTTGCATTCTATCTGTGTCAATCTCCTCAGACAGAGTCCACAGGAGTCCTTGGAAATAAGGCAACTGGTTGGTCTCTGCAACCAGTGGAGGCCCTGGTGCTGGGCCTACCAGGTATCTTGCCAGGGACAGAGGAATCAATGAAAAGCCTCAGTAGCACAGCCTGATGAGGGCAAGGATGAAGCATGAGGCATTCATCTTGAGAGAGCCCAACCAGTGGAAGCTGGCCTTGGAAGGTTGGGAGAGGGCCGTGGTCAAGGAGGAGTGGACTGGCATGTATGTTCCCTCCATCTGCATATACACAAAGAAATCAGAGAAAGGGTAATGAGTGATGCCCAACCGGGAGGTTGGCAGGATCCCTTTAGGAGTCAGCCCTTGCCCTGGTGCTCACCAGCTGACTAACCTATGTGTTTATTCTGGCCTTTGTCCTACTCTCTCACGTCCTTCCCTTTTCTCCTCTCTCAAAGGCATTGCAGACCAGGCCGGCTGATCCATTTTGTTTCAGGTCTCTGGTGAATGAGAAGGTTTCAACTCCTCTTCCTTTCCTGAACGCCGAGCTCGCCTATTTCCTATCTCTCTTCTTGCCCAAATAATGTTTTGTTACCACATTTTCTAGGCTAGATGCTGAACATTCCTGGACTCTGTTCTGGTTCCTGCTTCTCTCCTTTTTCTTCCCTGACCCCACCTCTCCTTCCCTTCTGAAATAGCTCTCCCCAAAAAGATGGTATTCCCATCTAGAGAGACTCTACCAGTGTTTTCCAAATTCTAAAACACATGCATATTTATAGTTCATTGGGGTCTTCACTCTTTACCTCCCTTCTTTCAAAATCTGTCTTCTCCCTTTGCCCCATAAATTATATCTAAGAACCTGGGAGGGAATTGGTCATTTCCTGCTCATAACATGTAAACTTAAATGGGAGAGAATAGTCTCCCTCTGCCTCAAAGACTCTAGTATACTCAGAAACTATTCTGGGAACCCAACAAGAAAGCCATGATTTCCAGCTGACCCTCACCTAACCCACGCCCTGGCCAACCTCTGCTTCTCCAGTCTAGCTGTCCAAAGTCTCCGCATTGGCGTTTCTGTTTTCTCTTGGCAGAAATGCCTGGGAACCGAGAGGCCCCTTTCCCTGTGACCTGACCTCCCACACTAAGAATAACAGCCCTAGGACAGCATGTCTTGTGATCCCTCTGGAAAGAGGGCATGGCTGGAAAGTTGGGACGTTAAGGGCGCTAGATAGAGCCAGGACGGTGGAAGAACAGACTCTTGGCTCTTGTGAGTAAAATATTAAAAGGGAGAGTTGGAAGCCTTCAGGAGAACTGGGGAAAGAAGTCTGGGAAACTCTAAGAAGACCCTTAATGCTTTTATACCCACTCCCCAACCTCTAGAACCCCCATCTCCTGGAGGCCCCAACTAGTGGCTCAGAGAATAGGAAGATGCTGGTCCAGCCAAACAAATGTGGTCCAGCCCTGTCTTGTCTCCTTTGCAGAACATTCCTTGAAAAACTGAAGAAGCAAATATTAGGTCCCTTTTTTAAGAAGATAAATATCTTTAGTACTAGGTCCTTTCCTTTCCACCTCTAAGGAATATGACTTTCCTGTTCGTGGGGTTGCCTGAACTGTGCACATATACCCCATTTCTAGACTCCCTCACCTCTCAGAGAGGCAGGTGGTCCAAACCCAAGACACCTCTCCACTCTGTGAAGAGTTCACCCTCCCAGGACTCCTGGAGTCCTCTAGGATATCTGAGACAGCCTATCCTTGGGTTGACTCGTCATCCTAGACCTCAAAATAGTATTTCAAAACCATCTCTTCCCTTCTTCAAATATGGTGCAACACCAATGAAATCCATGCACACAGAGTGAAGTAGTGAAGTCTGGACACTAGTCCTCCCACTATGTGCCGTAATCTCCTTTCCATGGCACCACTGCCTCCAGTCCCTTCCTGTGAAGCCTGGATCCCCATTCCCTCTGCCCAGACCACCCCTACCAATCCAGTTCTGAGGCTTTGATAATTTCGTTCACTTTGGGTGGCATTTATATTTCAACGGGACTCTATATCAAACTGATGCTGTTACGAGAGGAAGCTGGGGGAGGTGCATAGGAGATACCCTTGAAAGCACTATCTAGGGCCCTATCTCACATTAGTGAACTAGAAGACTGACCTGGACTCTATCTACTTTCAGTTAGTAAAACCTGTGCCAAAACAGAGCTGTCCCTGGAAACACTAGGGAATGTCCCTCACTGGAACAGGGGTGATCCTGGTTCTAGCTGCATAGAGTCCAGCTTATTGGAGGTATTGTTTTCATGATGCAGTCCTCTCATTATTGCTGAGCTTTATATGGGTCACTGCTGAGCCCAGATGACATGGCCACCCTTCTGGACCACACTGCTGTGGTTTTCAGGGCCTTTGGAATTCCCAAATCATCCACAGGACCACAATCCACTCACCTCAAGGGGATCACACACCTGTGTCCCTCCTGCCTCCACCTGTGTCCCTCCCTGCCTGCAGATAGGCCCTTCTGATGGAGGAGAACTGAGGGCATAGGAGACACTGAGTGCAGACTGAGAAGAGTCTAACCATGTTCCTGCACCATTGTGACTCCCACTGCCTGCCCCCATGTCCTTTTGTGCAGAAGGATGGTGACATGGGACAGACCTGGAGGAAGGGGGCCATGTGACCATGGGAGGGCGGGGCAGGAAGGTTGGACCAGCCACCTCCCAGCTACCCGCTTCCCTCTTGGGCTCCTGGCCTCAGTTAAGGGCACTCAGAACTCCAGCAGCAACACTCAGGTGCCCAGACGGTGATTCTGATGGTCATGTTGCTCTGTTCTTGTCTGTCTAATATTCCTTTTTAATCCCCATCCTGCCTGCCCCTCCCTTATGTAGGGTTACTTTAGTGATCCCTGGAATGTTTTTGACTTCCTCATCGTAATTGGCAGCATAATTGACGTCATTCTCAGTGAAACTAATGTGAGTATGACTCTGCCCTCCCCAGGAAGCCTCCTTCTTCCTCCTCTGCCTCCTCTGTTTCCCTTTCTGTCACTCTCTCTCTCTCTCTTTACCTTTTATTTGTTTGTTTTTTTAATTTCCTGTTTTTACCCCCCTCCAGTCATGCTTTTTATTGAACCTGCCGTCGTCTGTGGGGGAAAAAAAGTGGGAGCTTCTCCTCCTTTTTTTCTGCTTGTCCCAGCTCTGCCCCACTGTGCTGGGCCCAGGAGCCCGGAGCTGAGCGGAGGGGCAGGCACGGGGGGCTGACCGGCCCCCAGCCCAGGGCGGCCGCAGCCCAGCGGAACCTTTGAACTAACCCAGCTTTTGTCAGCCCTCTCCACCCTGTGAGAACCAGGTTGCCCAGGTTTGAGCCGCAGGAACTGTAGAGTGGTAAGAGAGTATTTAATATGCCCACGTAACCTCTTTCTTTTCTCATTTTTTTCTCTTCTCTCCTTTCTTTCATGCTTTTTTTTTTCATTTTTTCCTCTTCCTTTTTGTTTTGTTTTTCTCCTTTGTTGTTGGTTTTTTTTTTTCTCTTCTCTCTCTCTTTTCCTCGGCTTCTCTGCCCCATGCAGCACTATTTCTGTGATGCATGGAATACATTTGACGCCTTGATTGTTGTGGGTAGCATTGTTGATATAGCAATCACCGAGGTAAACGTAAGTACATGGCGTCTGTACCTGACTGTCCGTGCCTGTTCTAACACTCATTTGTCGTTCCCCAGTTCATTTTTTTCTTCATTTTATTTACTCCTCCCCACCTCCTTATTTTCATTTTATTTGTTCGTTTAAAGGATTTTTTTCCGATTGCTTTATTTTGATTTTTGTTTGTTCTGTTGTTTAACTTTTGGAACGAATTAGGCTTCCCCTTTCTGTTTTTGATTGCTGCATCTTTTCTCTTCCCTTTACAATCAGCCTGGCATGACTCACACTGTACAGGAGGATGCAGCTATGGGAATCAGAGAGAGCCAGAACAAAGGGGTATTTACAACTTCTGGGCCACTGCTGGGGCAGGGACCCAAGCCTCTCCTCACCCCCACCTTCACCTCCAGACTGCTGCCTTACTCTGTCTCACCTTCCACTCCCATGGCACCTTGGAAAGGAGCTCCGTCAAGGTGGACCACCAAAGTTAAGGCTTGGACTTAGCCTGCTTTGTCAGCCCAGGGACCAGCCCATTATAGTCATAGTGAAAGGAAGGGCTCTATTGCCATTTTTAAGTCAGCAGCCCCTGCAGGCAGCCCAGCCCCCAGGCTCCTTTGGTAGAGAAGAGGAGAACCGGCCATGGCAGCCATGTCAAGACCCCTGCTCAGAGCCTTTTCTCTGGAGTAGCAAAAGAGCCAGGTGGTTGGGTGATCCACCGGGAGCTCTTCCCAGGGGCCTTCCTTCCACAGCCTTTCCTTCCCTGGCTGTGGAAGCAGACTCTGGATGAGCATCTCACTCCCACATGAACCTCCCTGGAGCACTGATTCTTGCACCTGCCTGGTTCTCTCCCACTCCCAACCCCCTCAGAACCCAGCCCCTGGCTCCCTGGCCTCAGCCAGAACTGCAGCCCCTACCCCTCCAGGCCATTTGCCGCCTTCTCCCGAGTTGCCTCCTCCTATACAGTTCCTTCCAGTTCCTGCACATGTCTTTTTGTTACCTGGCATGTTTAAAACTTCTCTCTTTATCTATAGACAAGCCCTCCTGCGGTTAGTCTTTAACATGTGTCATTTAATTTTTTTTTTTGTTTTTATTTTTCCTTAATTAAGAGACTTGGTAATGTTTGCACAAACCTTTGATGCACTGAACCATTGAATAGCAGCACGGAGCAGACGCTGTAGAGTTTTGATCTAAGATGTTTGAAAGTACCCTACCGATTGCCACCATCTCCCTTCTCCATCCTTACCATTCCACTCCATATTTCGCTCCCAATCAGTTGATTTGACATGTTATCATATCTGCCTGGTGCCCCTGACTAGAAGCCCGTCTGTTCCCCTTCCAGCAGATGGATATTAGAAGGAGCCTGTTAATGCTTTCCCTACATCCCCCTCCCCTCAACCTCTTACACCCTCTATGCTCACCCTATAGCTACAGATTCAATGGTCCCTCTGTTTCCAAGATCCCCTTGCGTTATCTTTGTCTCATGGTGCATGTGTGTGTGTGTGTGTGTGTGTGTGTGTGTGTGTACATATTCTCCCTAGACTTCCCCATGCAATAGTCAGATCATTTAAAAAAAATCCATCTTCCTACTCAGGCTCTGTGCCTCCCCTCCCCTCAACACCTCCCACAACCACCCTCCCCACTCCTGAGCACACTTCGGGCCTTTCAGGCTTGATGAGCCCTAAATTGTATCTCAGGTGCTATTCAGGTCCATGAGTCACTCACCCATGTCTAAAGGCCAACACCTTTGTGCTTGGAGCCTGTGCCATACAGTGCTCCCCACTGACAGAGTGTTGCGGGAGAGAAATAGGGAAGAGAGAGCTGCCCTGCCTTCGGAGGGTTTGTCTTCAACACAGTAGTGCAGCTCCATAAGGATCTATCCAAGGGACTCAGAGCTCCCCTGGAGGCTGGGAGGACTGATTGCAGCCCAGGGGGTACCTTTGTAGTTCTCACTGTTGGCAAGGCCTATATCACTCAAAATTGCCATTTTCTCCCAAACTATTACTGTTTTTAAATGAGAAACAAAGCAAAAAAATTTTGCTAGGGTATAAAATTTCTACAGAAAAAAGTGGCTACACTGGGGATAGAGAAGGAGTATGCAAGGCAAGAAAGGAGCATGAAATCATCATGCAGGCTCTTATGTTTATATGATGATTTTCTACTTATGATTCACCTGTGTTATTTATCTCAGGTAACTCATAACTGCCCTGTGAATTTCATAGGCAAGCATTATTGACCCCAATTTGCTGATCGTAAAGATGCTCATGGAGAGACTTAAGTGCCATTCAGAGCCACACAGCTGGATCTCGGCCTCTTGGTATGGCCGGTTCA
Organism: Suricata suricatta; assembly: GCF_006229205.1. NCBI lineage: Eukaryota > Metazoa > Chordata > Mammalia > Carnivora > Herpestidae > Suricata > Suricata suricatta. Next base: position 103,932,019 of record NC_043709.1, read on the forward strand.
CTGTGCCCTGGGCCAGAGTGCCTGTCTCTTCACTCCAAGATGCCTTGAACAAACACACATATCTCACATAACCCCCTCATCCTAGCCAGGATTTGTTCAGCTCTTACCTTGTGTAATTTATTTATTCCTATTTTTAAGTCATCTTTTTTACTCTTTTAAGAAATCTCTACACCCCACATGGGGCTCAAACTCACGACCTTGAGATAATGAGTTGCGCATTATCCTGACTAAGCCAGCTAGACACCCCTGACATTCTTTAATTTATATTTTAAATAACCATACAGGGATTTTTCCCATTTTCCAAACAAGGAACTCTGTGTCAGCCCATCTGAGAGCCCTGATGTACCTCTGACTCCTCCAGCCTCCCTTCACCCTGCACTGAGAATCTTCTCACTCCTCCAGATTGAGGAATTTGTTAAAAGTCATACTGAAGGGTTATCTGGGGATCAAACAGGGACAGTGTGTATAAAGGAGAGCACGAGGAAGTGTCCAGGTGCCCACACCACACAATTAATGGCATCAGAACAAAGAGAATAAATAAATGTAACACCACCCAAAGCCCGAAGTCAGTGTGGGAGAGGAAGACAGGGCCAGACATGAAGTCAAAAGCTCTTCCTGTAGAAGTTACCAAAATGCCCAAAGACTTAGTTTCCTCATCTGTCAAAGGACAATGATGATATTTACTGCAGTGTGTTTTGAGGCTGAAATAAGAGCATCTATTTTAAAATTCTATGTAACTGTAAAGCACCGCTGAGTGGGAGAGACGATGGCACCCAAGTAAATGACATTTTTTCCAAAACCCCTACTGGAAGAGCTGGCATGGCCTAGTCTCCAACCAGTTATATCTAAGTATAACTTACTACCCACAGACACTGCAGGGGCCCTTATTTCCTGGATATGCTTAGACTCTGAACATGCTGGACAGGTGCAGCCAGATGAAAGGAAGCACCATGTAACTGAGCACCACCCACAACTCAAGCATCCATAGGCCTCCTCCGCAAGCACGGTCCTGGCAGGACCCTGAGCTCAGGTAGCAGCCAGTGCTATGATGACAAACTAACGATCAACAATGTGTAGTCGTAGAAGTAGGTCCCTCCACCACGTGGTTCTGCCTTCACATCACAGGCAGCTTGTGGCTCTGGGTGCTACGTGGCGTGAGGAAGTTCACAGCACCCAGGGCGGTTTCCCTGGATGCTGCTCTAGGCCTTCTAGCTGTACTGTCATCACAAGACATCCATTCCCAGACATATGTTCTATTTGGCAGGAATCCACAATTTTAGCTCCAAGGAATCCATGAGGGCTTTTCACCTGTCACTCATCATCTTTGACTTTTTTAAAACAACAGAGATCAGCTCTACTTTTCCTCACCAAATCCCATATTTATCCTAAATGCCCTCAAATACTCCCTACATTTATATTCTTCTCCCTATGAATGCTGTCTCTTTCCTCCTTGCCTTTACTACATGGGCCATGGCACCCTTCCCTCTTGGGAAATAGGTTTTCCACCAATTCCAGGAGCCATCATTCATTCACTTCACTGTATCTATGGTCTCACCTTCTGTGTGTCAGGCAGTGTTTTAGGCACCTACAATACATCAGTGGACCAAACAAAGCCATTGCTCATGAGCTGGCATTCCAGTATTGGGGGAATAACCAGAAAGTGAGCAGAGCCATAAGTACAGAAAATAGGAATATCATACAGTGTATCAAATGATAAGTACTTTGGAAAAAAACTATGCCAAATTAGGGGCATCAGAGGTGTTGGGGAACAGTGAAGGCATCTTAAATAAGATGGGCTTCACTGAGGAGGGGATGTCCGAACAAAGCAAACACAGGAAGGAGGTACAGAGTTACCCATGCATATACCTGGGTGAGGAGCTTTCCAGCAAGAGGAGCAGCCCCTGTGGCTGGTTCAGACTGAACAAAGGAGAAGAAAGAGAGGATTGGACAGGGGACCAGATTTTGACTTTTACACTGAGCAAGAAGGGAAGACACTAGTGCCTTTGAGAAACGCTGTCCACAATTTGACTTACATTTCCAAAGGACCACCTCACTGTCTATAGGAGTTGAGAGTGGAAGCCCAAATAACACTTAGAAGGTAAACACGGTAACCCAGGTGGAAGGTGATGGTGCTGGTGACAAAGCAGTAGCAATAAAAGTGGTAAAAATAAAAATGGTCAGATTCTCAGTTTTGAAAATAGAACAGTATCTCCTGACAGACTGGATGTGGGTGTGGGAGAAAGAGGCATCCAGGCATCCAGGACAGCTGCGGGGTTTGGGCCTCAGCAGTGGGAGGATGGAGTTGGTATCCGCTGGGAAAGACAGCAGGTGAAGCATGAGGAAGCCGGAAGCTCCATGTGGACGTCAGTGGAGATGTCAGGCAGACAGTTGGGCAAACGGTCTGGGGTCAGGACGTGGAGTCTTCGGCAAGTAGATGCTATTCAAAGCCATGACAGTGGCAAAGAGCACAAGAGAGAAAGAAAGGAGCGGGAAAGAAAGGACTGAACTGGGGCCTCCAGCATGAAGAGGGCAGATCCCTTGAATTTCTGTTCTCTCTGGTGGATGCCTTGAACAAACACCAGACATTACTGGAGGCAGATCATGAGTCCCCACCTTGTCTAGTTCTGCTGAGCTCCCCAGGCACCTGTCATTGCCCCTCTCCCCCCTGATGAGTCACCTTCTTCTCTATCTTGGGCCCTTTCCTCTGTGTGCCCTGTGGAGCAGAGCGCAACAGCACATCCCTCTGGGACTACTTTATTTCTTGGGTCTGAAATTGTATTTTCTGGAGGAAAATCCAAAGACGTAACCCCTGTGATTGTTCATGGAGGTCCCTGGAGCATCAAAAACTACTCCCTAACATCCCATCCTGGAATCAGCTTGGGTGCTGGGACAACAGCCTTGCCCAACAACCCCTTTTCCAATCTGAATTTTAAAGTCTATTCCACAATAGAAAATGCTGAGGGACCTGGATCCTTGCACTGTGGGTACGGATAAACATTCCCAAAGACTGAATTTAGAAGCCTGGGTCCTATTTTCAGCTCTGGCACTATTAATCCTGTAACTTAGAACAATTAATCCCATTTTCTGGGTCTCAGCTTCCTCGAATGCAGGTCATAAGGTGGGCAGGTTGAGATGGTCTCGGATGGATCTAGCCCTGCACAATTCGGAACTGGGCTTTTTCTGATATACTTTGAGATGTTTTCATTTCCCTTCATCACCTTGCAGATTTGAGAGGAGCACTCCTCTCAGAAAGCTCTCAGGCCTGTGGGAATTGGCTCACTTGACTTTGGCAGAGGTCACATGGAAAAGCCTAAAGGGACCTTCTGGGAGAGTAGCAGGACAGAGATTGTGTGAAGGGGAAAAAGCCTTGCCTTCTGGGGAGGCTCAGAGGGAAGACAATCTGGAAGATTTGTTTAGACGCCAAAATGATAATACATAAAAGTGAACAGAGCAGGAAAATCAAGTTAATTAACAATGACACTAGTTGTGATCTTAGCTGATTAGGAGTGAGGTGGGGACAAAGAGGAAGAGAGTAGGAGGAAGAGGGAAATGATGGCTTCTCTTGGAGGAGCATGTGTCAGGGAGGCTATGTTAAAGACATTATGCATTGTCAGATTAACTCCTCAGAGCACTTATTTTCCATAAGAGGAAACTGAGCCTCACACAGGATGAATAGTTTTCCCAAAATCACATGGCTAACAGATGGCAAGACTGGAATCTCAAATCCATTTCCATGGAAGAATTGATTCTTGCACTTCCCATTGGCTAAATCCCCAGGCCAGGGTGCATGGGCATCTCCAGGGGCCCCTGCCACTCACAGGTCCTCATGTAGTGCATTGCCAGCACCATAACCTGACAGAGAGCTGCCCAACCCAAGTTCTCTGTGCCTGTTGATGCAGCCAGTGCTGGACCAAGGGATCCCAGGCTGCCCTGAGAATGCTCAGACATAGTGGTCTGCATACTCCTGACCAATGTGCTTGATTAATGGGGCTCAGGAGGAAAGGGCAAAGTGTAAAGCAGCCCCCACTACCCTTGCCCACTTGACATTTGCAGCTTGAGACAGAAATGGGAGGAGGGGGGACAATAGGGAGAACATGGCAACAAGACTGGGGGTTGGGACTCCACTGCAAGGAGTGTCCAGGGATGTCTCCCAGGGGCCTCTACGTGCTGGCCCCAAATCTTCCTTGCCCGGGCTCTTGAAGCCAGTGGTACCTTCCCACCACAGACTTACAGGACAAATAATTGGCCCTTACTGGCTTCCCATAAAAATAATAAAGCAAGTTTGATGCCTGCTCTGGTTTCAAGCCCTATAATGACAGGGAAAGGAGTCATCCTGAGTCATAGAGAGAGAGAGTGTGGAACATCCACCCCCTCCAGATTGAGTCAGAGAGCTCCACACACATGCTTCAACCCTCTCTCCAGCCTTCAACCCACAGTGCCTCCAAGAGGTAGCCCTCTTGTTCTGCCTTTCCCTGCCCCCAACCATAGCAGAGAAGGGGCCAGAATGGGCACAAGAAGGACAAGGCTGATGCCCTTCAAGAGCTGTGATGAGGGGAAGGCAATGGATTCATCCAAGAATGTTAGAGTGGACACGACTTTGCAGACCTTCTGGCCCAAGCCCATCTCCATATGTTCCACACACATGGGTATTTGCTGTGCAGCAGAGCCTGGGGATACACCAGTGTTGCAGATAAGGACACAGAGAACCAGAGGCAGGAAACAATGTTCTCATTCTCACAGCTTTTCATTAGCAAAGCCAGCCGAGAACCTCGCCCCTGACTCCCAATCAGGTGTGTTTGTGTAGGGGGCTCAGCTGGTGGCATTGCCAGACATTGTCTTTATGACGATGGCAGGGAGTCTAGGTTGCAAGATTGCTGGTCTAGGACTAAGCTCGGTGAGGCAGACTTGATCCTTGACATCTCTCTACACCTCTGTTTCCCTTTGCTGGATCCCTTCTTCTGTTGCTCATGGATCTCCCTTCCGCCTTCTTCTCACTTACAGCACCACCTCCAACACCAGAACAAAACTAATGCAACCAAAGTATCCTGTTTCCAATTTACTAATTCATACTAAGATGGTCGTGAGTCAGTAAGCTACCTTCCAAAAAGTAATGTTACCCTTCTCTTTAGAGAAGATAGTAATGCTCAACTTAAAAATTGGAAATCTAGGGGCGCCTGGGTGGCTCAGTCGGTTAAGTGTCTGGTTTCGGCTCAGGTCATGATCTCACGGTTCATGGGTTCGAGCCCTGCATCAGGCTCTGTGCTGACAGCTAGCTCAGAGTCTGGAGCCTGCTTCAGATTCTGTATCTCCCTCTCTCTCTGTATCTCCCTCTCTCTCTGACCCTCCCCTGCCCATACTGTCTCTCTCTCTGTCTCTCAAAAATAAATTAAAAAATTTTTTAAAAAAGACTTTGAGGAACATGATGCTGAGTGAAAAACATATTCCCCGCCATCTATCCTCCAGTTGCTCTACAAAGGCAGTTTTCTGCTCTGCTTGGAAATAAAGTCAGCCCTTGAGAGATTTATCAGTGTGTCTATCAGCAGTCTAGTTGGCAATGGAGGAGCTATTTTGAAAGCCCCTAGGCCTCTGCAAGGAGAAGCTTGCTGTGCGGGCAGTAGACCACAGAGCATCATGATGGCAGATGTGATAGGAAATCAGACCTGATAAAGCAGCCTGGTACGCAAGTTTTCTCAAAGCTATTGCCTTGAGGTGTCCTGCCAGCTTGACTCCAAAAGTCCATGAGAACCTGCTTTTGTATGGAAATCCTGGTTCAGGTTCTTCATTCAGTCTGTGTTGGACCATCTGAGTGTTCTGGCAATTATAACCCATCAAGGCTCCTCTTGCCCTCTGCTTTCTGACCAAGACCCCTTCACTTTCTCTTCTCCTCTAATTTTCTTTCCTTTCCTTCCTTCTCATCCTTTCTGTCCACACACAGCCCTCTCCTTTCCCCTAAAATAGAAGAGAGGAAGGAGGCTGTCACAGCACACCCCTTGGTTTGGCCAGACAGCCATCTGGGCCTCGCCAGTGTCTGTTACATTAGTTCCCACAGACTAGCAAGCTACTGTTGGTATGGTTGCCAGAACATTTCCAAAGCAAAGGTGCCTAGAAAATTCGATGAGCTACTGGAGAATATGAGAGATCTATACCTCAGGTGTGTTCAAAAATGCCCATGAATGCCCCCAAAAGCATAGTCTGTACCGTTTACCCTTCATATTAGGTCACCTTTTCTCTCTGTTATACTTTTCTTTTGTTTCCCTTTTTCTCTGTCCTTTTGGGTTTGTATTCTCTCTCTCTCTCTCTCTCTCTCTCTCTCTCTCTCTCTCTCTCTCTCTCTCTCTCTCATATAGAATTCTTTGATGTTGTTAGCACTACTGACAAACTGATTTCATTCACTTATTCCTTATGAGTTTCTTTTGTTATTTGAGTGAAGGATATTGACTGTCCTTCCCAGGGGAAGATAAAACTATCTTGACAACTTAATTAGTCTTGTTTAGAGTGAATTATTGGCAGGTAATCGCACCTGGGGAACCATCAGGCTGCAGGTGAATAACACACGGACTCCTGAGGCTTTAGCTGCTCCAGCTGCATGAGCTAGCCACTGTGCAGCTAATAATATAGAGGTCACAGCTGTCCACCCTCTGCAGTCTAGCACACAGAGACCGAAAGAGCAAGAGTGAGCCAGGAACCAGCAGCCCCTTCCTCTGTACCTCTCCACCAGTGCCCTTAGGACCAAAGACTCCCTTAAAGGAAGTTCTGAAGGGGCATTTCAACTGTGTGTCTTTAACCACAAAGATTCAAGAAGGGCTCTTCTCCTCCTGGTTAGCATTTTACATTGGGAAACAGAAACAAGCCAGGACGTTTCCAACATTGTAGACAGGTGGACAAGGGGGAAGGGGGCTGCTCTTTTCACTCTCCACTGTCTCATCTTTGGGCTTCCTTTCATTTTTCCCTGCCCTTTTCTGCCTCCCTTGTAATTACCCCGTCTTCCTTCTCCTAGCACCCCTCCTCCGCAGATCCATCTCTAAAGACCAGTGATCTCCTCCACAGACCAAAATGAAAATTCTGCTTAAGAACTGCTTTCAACAAACCATATTTCCTTCATTTGCCCTTGAAATCTGAAAGCCATTAACATCTATCCTCAGCTTCCATATATCCCAGTTGACTTGTGCTTAAACTTTGCATCTCCCTAGCAGAGAAGCTCTTCATTCAACTTCAAGGGGTTTACAGGTGAAAACATATTTTACTTTGGCCTCCTTAAAATTCCCTTCCGTGCTGCCATCTCTGGTGGCTCTAACTTTCAGCATCTCCCACCTCCACATCTACAGGCCACACTTTAGTTCCTGGTTGAAAGAGGAGATAAAAAGGATAATGTAGACTCTCCTGCCGTAACCTACACTTGCTGGCTCCTGACTGAAGACGGTGTCAGATGTATCTAGAGGCCCCTGACTCCTGCCATTCCCAGTCATCTCTGCATGTACCAAGCTGATAACTGTCCTCCCAACTTAGATTAAGTAGAGTCTCAGCAACAAAACCCCAACCCCTCAGCCTTCCACCATCCCATGACACTCTTACAACTGAACCAGCTATCCTGCCTTGCAGATCAAATTAAGATGAGATTAGAAACAGTGAAAACAGACAAGCAGAGAGCAGAGCTTGGGAGGTGGGGAGGGTGCCAGCTGGCCCCAGAACTTCAGGTTGTCTGAAATGGAACTTACATTAGATCCACTCCCTCAGCTCTGGACAAGAGATACTTAATAATTTTTTTTTTAAAGCAACAGTTCTGTAGCAGGGTAGCTAGTAAAAGACTCAGATGCTCCTGTGATGTTGCTTTTAACTCATGTTTCAGAGGAATGTAAAATTTTAGTGACTGATATTATAGCCATTGTCTCAATGGTAGCAATTGGAATGGTGCATTCCTCTTCTGTGGGGCCTGTTCATGACTTAGCCAAGAGCCAGCCTTCCCTGGAGAGAATCAGAAGATAATCTGCACCTTTCAAAGTCAGCATGTCCAGAACAGTGCAGCCGTGGCTTATGATCTCTTCAAAATGTTCTGTAATGGCTCCATCCACGGTGTTGCAAATGGCCAGATTTCATTCTGTAATGGCCTGATCTTGAGAAAATATCCTGGAAGACAGCTTGATTGGGTACTCCAGCCTAGATATCTACTGCCCAGCCTTTAATCCCTAGGAGTCCTCCCCTCATTGCTGTGTTGAGAAAAATTCCCCTATTAGATGGCTAAGAGCTATTTTTCAACAACCTTTAGTTCTTCACAGAAACTATGTAATGTTAACAATTGGGAGACACGTTCTTCTGATTCTCCCATTCATCTTTTTGGAAAAATCTTCATCCAGAACAATCCTCTTTTTACCAGCCTCTGGTATACCCTGAGTTTCACTCTTCAGTCTCCTACCCGTACATGGTCTAAAGATGGTACCCTAATGAAAAGGAGCAGGGAGGACATTCCAAAAACTAAGACTTCATCCACTGAGGTAATAACTTCTAATTTGATCCTGAAATTGATCCAGAAAGACAGTTTTCCAGAAAATATCTCCTATTTGGTGTCCAGTGGCACTCATATCATCATTGCCAGGTACACTAAACCTGGTAATCTGCATAAGTACACTAAAGAAGGTACTTGAGTTTTCCTTTCTATTTGCCCTTAGCCTGTTAGCTGAAACCACTAGCCAGGACTCTTAATGAAAATGTTCCACCTCTGTCTCACCAATTGAATAATAACCTTATTTCATTTTTACCAATTGCATGAACAAATTAAGTTAATTGCCCAATATTTTTAAAACCCTTGAAAATTACCAGATCATTAGAAAGCAAAGATGAAATAATTGGCTGCTCAGTGCCTACCATTACAGGACAGAATGCCATTGAAAACTCAGCCACAATGTTCAGAATAGGTAAGCAGCTCTGTTGGCTCGCTGTAGAAGGCTAGTACAGGTATGGTCTCCAGGCTCATGGGACATAAGTCTCCAGAGTCTTCTCTGACTTATAAGTCTTCTTTCCATGTTTTCTCCCCCAGGAAGACCACAGATGGAGAAACTCTAAGCTAACTCAGGGGAACTGGGAGCAAATCTGGGAAAGGATCAGAGACAGATAGCATAAGTACTTCAGGCTACCAAACAATTCTGAATTTATTCCAAAAAGTAGAACTAATGCTAAGTAGCCTTTCAGGCCAGTGTACCAGGGAATCACAGAAAGTGGGAAACAGCACAAACATGGTTCTGGGCTAGAAGTGCAGGTGTCCAAGCCCAGTGGGTCCAATCTCCCCTTCTAGCTCACCAAGGGATTCCACTTGCAGCCAAGCAAGGGTACTGAAAACTGGAATGACTATACAATATCATCTAGGAAATGTCCAAAGGGGATTGGCAGCATGTCAGTGGACTACGAGCTCTATGAGGGCAAGGGCTGTATGTCAGGCTTTTTCCTATTCTTTCCACTTAGAAATCACCCAATGATTGCTTTCCAATTTTATATGAATGTTTAGTTATTTTTGAGACCCTAGTTCTTATAAACATAGTTCTCCAAATAAGACAGGCTTATGGGAGACACTGACAAACACTGTTCCAGCAGGTCAAAAGTGCCCTTTAAATAGCATAGCTTAAGACTCAAGAAAAAAATTAATCTCCAGATTAAAGTGAGTCTTTAGATTCTCCCAAAGTGAGGCTCTTAGGAGAGTTATCATTGCCTGGGCTGGGGACCCAACATAGGAATCCCAGCGAGCCCGTCCTTCCTCCCCCTTCTACCCTTATTGCTCCTTCAGACCTCTTGACTGCTAATATAGGGGTACATCACAAGGATTATTAAGTTAATACATATTATTAAAATAATAAGATACAATCAAGGTGATTAGAACACACACAACTAAATCTTGAAGTATAATATGATTTAAATCAATGAGATCTTCATTCAATGAAAGCTGTGAAAAGCTAAAAAGCAACAAAGAAAAGCACAGTTAATACATTTAAAAATCTCACATGTAGGATTCTGAATGTTTAAGAAGTAAGATAAATGGTTAAAATCTTTCATGGCTGGCAGTTAATTCATTTGGGCAGGATGACCCAGATAGGTTCTCTAAATTGTCTCCATTCCGGTCCTGTTCAGGATGGGATTGACCCAGAAGGTACTTAACTGTTTTTCCAGGGTTCTTAGAAATAATGACAGCTTTGGCAGTTTTCAGGGTGGATCCAAGAGAGCAATGGCCCATGCCTCCTATGGGACCTCTATCTAATCCCCTGGGCTTACATGTAGTGTAGATTTACCTCTGTTTGACTCACATTCCCTTCCGCATTGTAGCTCTAGAAACACAGAACTCTTTACCCATTAACACAGGAACACAAGCACTCAAGCAGCTAGGAATTACTTCTGTGTGTGTGTGTGTGTGTGTGTGTGTGTGTCTGTTTCTATGTTCTATCTAAGCCTGCTTGCTAAATTCTAGTGACCCCACAGCCTCCAGGCCTGTCAACTGACCTGGAAGCTGGTATTCCTAATGAAGCAGAAAGCAAGATCTAGAATGCACTCTGTAAATGACTAGAGAGGTGTCCCTTCACTTTTCTTCCCTTGCCTCACCCTTCCTCTCCACCATTCCCAAAAAAGGACATCTTACCAATTTGCTATAGGAAGAAAAAGGAATTTGCTGAGAAATCTGTTACCAAAGAAGTATTTTCAGTCTGCAAGTAAATGTCTAGTTGTGCACATTTCCATCCTTCAAAAATTCCATTACATGTTTCCTTGTTTGTACCTTAAAAACAGAAACACAAGAGCAACCATCTGAAAGTGGAGGGTAAAAGCAAAGTCATGACCTTCTAGAAAGAGTTAACAGCTCAGAAGGTCAGGATCAGTTAGGGGCTGAGATCTCTGTGCTGAGACCCAAAGAGTAGGGTCATCATCCCAGATACAGGCTCAAGGAACTGGGGGTTGCAATGGGATACCTACCATTACTCATGGCCAATTTCATCAGCTCCTGCCCCAAAATGAACTCAGCAGTCAGACCCATAAGAATAGCCTTTTTGAGGGTTAATAATAATATCCAAATTGTGTGCAAGGCTTCAAAATGTTAAAAAAAAAAAAAACCCTCATTATTTCACACCAATGGCCAAGGCTCTACACCTATAGACTAGGAGCTAAGCAGGACCATCTCCCACCTGAACCTAAGCTTGAGAACAAGCCTCCACTACAGAGGGGGTTGAGGACCACCTCCTTAGGTCCTCCACAGTGATAACTAAAATTAAGTGTTCCCCTAAATTTGAAGGGCCATTACCCTTGAACTCCTCTGCTCAAGTGTGTTTGGGCAGGAATGTGCACTTGGCCTAACCAAGGCCTTTCTCCTTCAGCTGGCAATGCCCAGGGTAAGCTAAGGTGAATAAAGTGCACAGCCTCAAAGGTTATCTTAGGAGACATAGCTCATTTTAAAAAATGAAACAAAACTTCCTCCCACAACATTTGAAAGACCTGATTTACCGTGAGTGTGAATTATTTAACGTGTGTCCAGAGATGGTCCTGAGTAGGGAATGCCTTTGGGTCCTCACTAGACATGAGACACACCTATGCAGAGTCCACTCATGGTGATGTCCCAGAACCTGCCTGGCCTATGCTTTGTATTTCTTTCACTTGTTTCCTTTTGCCCTCCCCTGCCACGGTGTTGCTCCTGTGTTAGCCAAGACCCAGAATACCAGGCCTCTTCGTTGGAGACTCATTACAGCTTATCTCTATCTGCCTTTCTTTAAAGCCAGCTGAACATACCCAATGCTCTCCCTTTATGGTAAGACCAACCCTCCTGACCACGCTCTTAGCTTCTGTGACCTTCCTCTAACACTCCCACTATCACTTCCCACCCCAGTCCCCGGAGTCTCTTGGGGCCCAGCCTCGCTCCCGTTGCATGTAGCCACCATGTCGTGTCTGTCTTGCGCCTCGCCTGCCTGGTCGCGTGTGAGCCATGAAGTGCTGTTTGTGTAATGGTGTTCTTTTCCCTCCCTGAGCTTTCCTCTGGGTGATAACTCACTGTGATCTTGACCATCTAATGAGCCACCAGGAGAGAATTGGACCCAAGGGCCATTTCCTGTTAAGCATTTTGAGGACTCCACTGGCTAAAGTCTCTAGCCTTAATCTGACATGGGAAATTTGTGCAGGGCACCCATGAGGACCATGGTAAGGGCCTCCAGAGAAAAGAGGAAAGAGAGGGATAACAGAAAGTCAGAGGATGACCTCCCACTAATCATCCAATGTCTGTAATGACTGGCCTCCGTGTGCTAGTGTTTAAGGCTGCAGTAGAAGGTGTAAGCTGGAATTAGTTACTGAAAGCATGGCTGAATATCCAACCACTCCAAAAAAGATACCCATGAAATTTTCTAAATTGCTGAAGTTCATTAAAATTAGGCTATCCTCACTCTTCTGCAGTGGGGTGCAAGCAGAAAAATAAACTCAGTAGTTTTATTGGGCCACACCTGATGTAGGAATCTATGATTGGCCACTGGGTGTGACCTTGAAGCCTCCTTGAAGCAGCCTTCTCCAAACGGCTGCCATCACATATTTTAAAACTGAGCCAAGTGTGAGTTTTTAAAAGGACCAGCGAGTAGGTTGATTCCCTGAAAGTCAGCAGACTGGGGGCAAGATTGGGCCAGCTGGCGAGATCGCCTAACACAGCCCGTCCTAGGCTGTCTGGGAGGCGGCCAGGGAAAGGCTGACCATAGACATTGGACCCTACCTCACAGAGTAGCCACTGTGTCTGCTGCTTCTCTGCATTGCCATTTGTTTCCTTAGAGGACATTTTTGTGTCTACATGGAAATGTGCTTCTCCTCCTTCTAGAGCTTTAGGAAACTACAGAGCTACTTGAGGGGACCGGGGAGGGTGGTGAACCCAGCATGGAATTCAAACTGCAAGCTTGACGTTTATTTTTTAACTCATCGGATCCAGATGCCCCTGTGGCACCAGCTTCTCAAAATCTTGACACTCACAGCTGAAGTTCCCCGAGTAAGCTTGTTCTTTTTTCTCCTTTCCCGAACATGGTGGAACTGACAGCTGAGCTATAAAATCCCGAGCCTCCTCTGCCTTCTCCTCTGGGAGAACACAACCTCCTTTTAAGGAGAGAAAATAGAATTTCAAGTAGATACACAGGTGATAGAAATGCAGAGATTAAGGGCATCAAAGACTTCAAAATACGCAGGCAGGGTAGGGCCCAGGGGCAGGACCAGGGCTCCATCCCCAGCCCCGTGACAGCCCATGAGCAGGCCCCCATATGCCCACGGGTCGCCCTGCCTGAGGAAACAGGCCCACTGGGAGGATCTGAGGCAGCTGTGGTTTGAAAATAGAAGAAATAAGTGACTCTTCCCCTGTCTGGAGAGCCAGAGAACTAGGCGAGATTCTTTGGACATGCAGCCTTCCCAGGGCAGAGTGAGGGTGTGCGGGCATGTGAGCTGCTGCCGCTGAGGTTTCTGCCACCCCTTGTGGGTCTCCCATCCTGAACAGGAGTAGTAGGATGGGTGGCCTTGGGAGCCACTGGCCATGTCAGTGACAGTCAGCAGGCCAGAGTTAGAACAAAGGGCATTCGTGCTAACAGGATTTTCAGGAGTGCTGACAAGGTGTGGATGTTGTCAGGGAGGATCTGGCCTGGAAAGGATTAAAAAGAAAGAAGAGAGGTGAATCCAGACTGGGGAGGGGCAGACACATATCCAACAACCGGAGACTCCTCCTCCCTTGAAGGAGGCACAGGACAGGAACAGTAACAGGAAGTCCAGAGGTCCATTCTCTCCTGGTGCGGACAGGGCTGAGTGAGCTGCACTAGCTCTGGGGAACAGGCAGGTGGCTCCCGAGGGGCTGCGCCACTGGCCAACTGGCAGGTGTGGGCTAAACGAGCGGGGGGGGGGCAGTCATTGCAGTGCAGACCTCTCCGGCCTGGAGGCAGAGGATGCTGGGGCAGCCTGTCTTGCCCCTGAGCCCTGAGCAGGCACGTACCCCAGCCCCAGGTCCCTCCAGGTCTCCCAGGCTCCCCCTGCTAGCCAGCAGACCCCCAGCAACACCATATTCCTGCTTCCACTTGCCTTGGCCTGGATTCTTCACCTTCCCTCTGCCCTCGAGCTTCAGTACTCTCCTGAGGAGATGATCTGTCCTAAGCAGAACCACTTGGTCCTCTCATATGGGGGCCTGGACTTTAGGGCTCACTTCAAGGGACTACTGCCCTACCTTACCCCACCTGTGCCCCTACCCTTTCTAGGATCTCCTACAGCCTGGAGAGGGGTAGGGCCTCTTAGAGGCCCCAAGGCAGAGGGGAGTAGAAGGAGAACAGCTTCAGAGCCCAAGGGGAGGCAAGGGCTGCGAAACAGACACCATCAGAGCGCTGAGCACTGAGCAGTACCCCTATTCCCACCCTCCCTGTAGCCTCCCCTGTAGGGAAGAAGTGGCACAGCAGGAGTCTGGAACCCCGAGCTTCCAGGGTACAGGATCCCTGCAGTGGGTAACCCATTCCAACTCTGTTAGCTGTCAGCCCAGCCGGCCCCCCAGGACCCCCAATACAATCATACCTAGGGCTGGGTTGGAGGCCATGACCCAACCTGCCCAACCTCCTTGCACAGAACCACATCCTGCTCCAGGTGCACACCCCCCAGCCAAGCCAGACAAGAGAGAGGCTGGGCTGCTTCCTCAGCTGCAACAGTGGCAGGATGCACCCAAATCAGCTAGCTCTCAGCTTAGGAGATTTCAAAGCATATGCAAGTTCCTTATGGAATCTTCTGTTGCTCCACCTAGGAAGTTAAGAATTAGGACTAAAGGGCAAAAGAGGAGAACAGACAAAGAGGGTTATGGGTTCAGAGGCCTGGGCACAGCTTGGCTCTGCAGAGACCTCCGGCCTAAGTTGTCTACCTGGAAAAGGTAGGCAGCTGGCCTCCCATCAGTGGTCCAGGGGAGAGAATCTAGTGCAGCTAACCCTGCCCTGCCCTGCCTCCACCCCAACTGAGGGCTGTGTTGCTCAGAGCAGGGCCTACCTCATTCTTGCCCCACCCTTCCTTGTTGCTGTGTTAACTACCACCTCCTATTGCCGATGGATTCCAGAATGCAGAGGAGAACTCCCGAATCTCTATCACCTTCTTCCGCCTCTTCCGGGTCATGCGCCTGGTCAAGCTGCTGAGCCGTGGGGAGGGCATCCGGACCCTGCTGTGGACCTTCATCAAGTCCTTCCAGGTAGCCACCTCCACCCTAAGCAGGTTGCAAGGAGAAGAGCCTCTTCAGCTCCCGAGAAGTGGAGCTGCACAAGGGGCTCCGCCCAGCTCCTCCTGGGCTGTGTGCATGCGTGAAAGACGAGGTGATGCTACACGGGAAAAAGCACCCCTAGGGTTCCATGGTGGGGCTTACTCTGCTGCTCCCCAGCTGTGGGACAGCGCCTCCCTCTCTGCCCTTGCTTTCCTCTTGTCTATAATGAGGCCATTGAACTCGATTTGTGGTTTTCAAAAGCATGTTCTGGAACCCCAGACTTAAAGTCAGAGCAGAGATGGCTGGCAGTTAAGGGAGAGGCTGAGTGGTTCTGCTTTCTTCTCTCATCTACGTATTTTTCCACAAGAATTTACTGCACAAAGAGGTTTTGTGGTGGAAAAAAATTAGGAAAATCTTGGGCCCAGATCATCTGATAACCTCAGTGGCCCTCCCACTTTTGGCATTTTTAGGATCTAGCCATCACCTGCCTCCCAGTAGGCATTTCTGCAGTGTCTGCTGTCCATACCTGTTCGTGGACCTAGCCAAATGCTCCAGGACCCCGGCGTCACTCCATTCAAGGAGCGACGGTCCCCTCCCAGGGGCACAGGGTTACCTAACTATAGGATTAATTCTCTTTTCTCAGCCTTTATTTCCATCTGTAAAAGCAGAATAATGATTGCCCCTGGCCATCTCTGAGACGTGCTATGTGAGTCTGAAGTTAAAGAGCAGCAGACTCTGAAGCCACTCGCATTCCTTGAAGATGACAGTGTAAGGCCCTCGCACACACCACCATGCTTCCTAGTCTGACACTGAAGGCAGCTTCTCCCTGACATGGCAGCACCACTGTCGGCTTCCCCAGCACTCAAGGATTCGTTTCCTCAGCCCAGGCTACCCCCAGTCTGGGCTCAGGGACACGCATGGGAGTGGATCCCTGGTCCAGATGTGCCCGTAAAGGAAGCTGCAGTCAGAGGAAAGTGCTCTCCAGGCAGGTGCCTGCCTCACTTTGGAATTCTAGCCCAGAGGCATAAAAACACTCTTCCGGGCAGCCTCCTGCCCTGGCACTCATCATCCAAGGCCCTTGACTGGACCAGCCTTGCTGTACTCCTCATGGCCAGCCGTCCACCTACCGGCCCCAGGCTGGGTCCCCCAGTCAATGACGGCCTGCAGCCCTGCTTGCCACCCTGCAGCCTACCTCGCCCAACCTGTGCCATGCCCTGCCCCTCCCTGGGAATCTGAGGATTCCAGTGAGAGCAGGACCTGGGGCTGGCTCTGTGCATGGCTGCATCCCTAGGGTCCCACCGCCATGATGATCATACAGGACATACACATTTCCCTGGGAGAGGAAAAGGCAACAGACCGGCCTTACTGTGAAGAGCGGGCTTGAACATGGAGCAGGAGCTCCGACCTGACAGAAAAAGCATCCGTGTGATCTCATAGTGCCATCTAGTGGTGTGTGGGCACCTGACAAGGCATTTCCCAGATTCTTGGCATCTCCTGGATTCCAGAGTCCACCCTGAGCCCCAAGAGGCCTCTCCCACTCTCCCCAAGAGAAGCGGCAGGGACTGTGGAATGAAGTTTTCTGAGCTGCCAGGCAGATGATACATTGAGTGAATAAAAATATGGGACCCAACTATGTGGAAGGCACTACACTAACCATTTTGTAAACCTTAAATCATTTAAACTCCACAAATTACTTCCCTGAGAAATAATTATTCTTCTCATTCTTCAGAAGAGGAAACTGAGGCTCTGAGAGGTTAAGTAATACGGCTAAGCTCCCATGGCTAGAAAGTGGTAGAAATAGGATTTGAGCCCATGGTCTTTCTTTTATTTAAGTTTTTCCTTAGTAATGGTTTTTATTACAACTAGTTAGAACATCATCAAGCTACGTAAAGGAAGGGTGTAACCTGCCTCCACCCCATGCCTCCCCAGAAAACCTTGGTGTATATCCTCCCACGCTTTTCCCTCGCTCTAGTCAGAGGACTTTGCTCATTCTTGATAGTTTTTATCAAAGCAGTATCATGTGATATCCCTTACTCTGCAGCCTGCTTTTCTCAGTACACCACACTGCTTCTCAGGTGATTGAAACCAAAGGAAAATGGGAGGTCAGTGCCATGATTCGGGCCTTCTCCCATAAGCTGAAGTGTGGGAAGCTCGGAAATGCCCCCTCGCAAAGCCAGGCCACAGCACCCCCGGGAAGGGATCCAGCCAGCCGTCTCCCTGCTGGCCTCACGCCCTGTCTCCCGCGCTTCCTTCCAGGCCTTGCCCTACGTGGCCCTTCTGATAGTGATGCTGTTCTTCATCTACGCAGTGATCGGGATGCAGGTAAGACAGCTGTCCCGCGGCTCCTCTGCCTCTACGTTCTCTTCCCAGCTCCCGGCCCCCACATTCGGGGCACTGCCTCCCTCCCACCTCCCTCTTGCTCCTGACTGCCCCTGCCTCTGTTCCCACTTCTGAGGCCAAGAAGGTCACAGGAATTAAAACGTTCCTTCATAGCGCAGCCTGTGGGTAGCAGAGTGAATGGCCAAATGCGGTACACAACTCTCCCCTTCAACCCAGGCCTGGGCTGTGCTCTCGGGTCGGGAAAAACACTCCCAGATTAATACCAGGGCCCCTGGGGAAACAGCCCCTTCCAGGAAACAACATGAAGGGTGTCTCAGACAGCACCCTGCCCTTTCCCCAGGTCTGCCAGCCTGAGAACTAGCCCCCAACCCCAGCATCATTGAGGAGAAGCTCATGACCAAGCGGGAGGGAAGAGAGAGAGTGGAAGAGAGAGGGAACAGAAGGAGGAGGGAAGGAGGGAGGCAGGCAGGCAAGCTCCCCTATCAAACACGCAGCAGTTTCCAGGCCCCCCTCACCAGGTGCCCCCACACCCTGTGCTGTTCTCCAGCTGGCCTCTCTTCCGGGACTCCAGAGAGCGCCACTGTCCAGCACTCACACTGGTGGGCAGCTTTTTCTCAGCAGCTCCCTCGGGAAGATCCCCCCTACTCATTCCTTACAGAATGACCTCAATGTTCCTGGGCCAAAATCTTTTGAGATGAGAACTACCTTGCCCCCTCACCAAGGGTGGCAGCTTCTAAGGTAGTCATAGCTTTAAATAGTCAGAAAAATAAGGAGGCCCCTAATTTCAGGGATAAATTAAGCTTGCCCAAGTCCCAGACTGCTCTGAAATCCAGGAACTGAATTGGAAGAGTGTTTGGGAATCTGGGTTGAAATGGCAAAGAAAAGGAGGAGAGAGGCATAAGTCCCAAGGGCCTAGTGGTGACTGTAATTGATATCACAGTGCTGTGCACTTGAAAGTGGCTGTGAGGAGATCTTAGGCATTCTCACCACACTTAAAATAAAAAAAAAAAACTACCTGTGTTCACTGTGTGAGGTGATGGATGTGTTAATTCTCTTTGTCTTGGTAATGATTTTATAATGCATTTTACATCACATTGCCACCACACCGTACACTTTAAATAGATAAAATTGTATTGTTAATTATTCCTCAATAAAGTTTTCTGAAAGAGAAAAATATATATATTCTCAAGAATCTGCAGCAAGAAGAGACCAGTGAGCCCTCTGTCCCTACACAGAGTGCTGGTTGTGGCTTCCACCTGCTCTCAGCCCAGCTCCCAGTGGCCACAGGAAGGCCCATGGATACTTTTCCTCTTGCAGCTGCCCAGTGTGGTAGATGGAGATCAGGGCTAGATAGGGCAGCAGGTGCCTGCCCCCATGAGGTCCTGCCAGGACAGGGACTCAGTTCAGCTATGGGGTAGCTTGATTGACAGCCGTGACCCCTAAAGAAACCCTTGAAAGATGAGTGTCCACCATGCTCTGATTTACTCTTCTCTCCCCCTGCTTAGGTGTTTGGGAAAATTGCACTGAATGACACCACAGAGATCAACCGGAACAACAACTTCCAGACTTTCCCCCAAGCTGTGCTGCTTCTCTTCAGGTGAGTCCCTGAGGACAGAGGCATACAAACACACCTACATGATGCAGCCCTATGGTCTGGATGCAGAATGAGAGGGAACTCTTCCAGGGGACTGTGCAGGGAGAGAAAGCTGCTGATTCATTGTTATTTGTAATACTTTCTTTCCACTGAGCAACCCATTTGTCACTGGCACACCTACTTTTGCACACCCAAAAGCACCAAGCGATCCTAAGTCAAATACTGAAAGCACTGCAGTTTGGACACCTAAATTCTCTGAGTCTCAGTTCCCTTGCAAACAAGTACAGCTATACCAATGTCAATGTCATTTGCTTTCGTGGGTTATTACATCCTCATGCACTCAGCCTCCTCCTCATTTTAGCCAGCCATGAGCCTTCACCCATCTTGGAAGGCCACCGCCTCAGGCCCACCTGCTCCTGAGTGAGGGAGTCCATGCTACAACCTACTCCTTCCTCATCTGATTCCTAATGACTTCCCTGGTCCTTCTCACTTTCCTGTTCCTCACAGCCTGGAACTTTGGGGCTCCCGTCTAGACCAGGCTGGCAGATGAGAACAATTTACCCCATCCCCTGGACCAGATGACTTCTAAAGTCCATGCCAGCTTATATATTCTACATACTATGGCCCTGGGAGAGGCGGTGAGCTCTCTACCATTCCCTGGGGTCCCTTTCCAGATCCAGTGATTATTGGACAGCCTCACTTTCACCAAGTCCTATCAAATCCTTTCCCCACCCAAGCCCAAGGATCATTATTGCTCAAGATGTATTAAATCAAAACACTGAAGTCTGTACCATATTTAAATATCAGAGCTGAACAGAGATATAAGACTGAGCACATGGGTCTATCTCCCCTACGTTCCTGAAGTCCTTGATGACAGAAGATACTTCTTAAAAGAATAAACTCATAATAATACTAAGGGGGAAAAACCATAAAGCAGTGCTATTACTGAACCAGGAATGTTGAGGAATTTCTAAATGGAAGAAATCGGATTGGGTTCAACTGACAAAGGAACAGAGCTGAAGAAAACGCATCCCAACAATGTGTGGTCT
This sequence comes from Suricata suricatta, assembly GCF_006229205.1. Taxonomy (NCBI): domain Eukaryota; kingdom Metazoa; phylum Chordata; class Mammalia; order Carnivora; family Herpestidae; genus Suricata; species Suricata suricatta. Next base: position 103,952,192 of record NC_043709.1, read on the forward strand.
GTAAAGGAAGTGAGAGCAGTCCCCGGATCAACAGGACCAGGCCAGCTCCGCAAGGACCTGTATTTGCAGAGCATTTACTGATGCTCACAAGCTTAAAGCAGCAGCACTGAACACCTTGGGCCTTAGGGTCTGAGAAATAGAGCAGGCCCCCCCCCCAAGGAACCCCACCCTCAGAGAGATGCCACCTGCCCTCCTCACCCAGCAGCACATCTTCTCTTTCTTCCATGATCTCCAAAGAGTCTCTCTAATGAGAACTTGATCCACAGAGATGTGAACTGAATTCTCAAGCACAAAGAACGATCAATAATAATCCCAAGGTATCAATATCAATAAAGAAAGGCGCACCATTCTCACTTAGCAGATGAATGAATACATGAGGAGGAAAAAGAATATATAAAGCCAAAAGATTTGAAAATAAATACAATTCATACCTTTAGAGAGATCGGAGAGCATATTACATCTGTCAAATTAAAAAAGAGGAGAAATCATTTTTTTAAGTTCATTTATTAATTTTGAGTGAGAGAGAGAGAGAGTAGGGGCGGGGCAAGAGGAGAGAGAGAAAGAGAATCCCAAGCAGGCTCTGCGTTGACAGTTCTGGGCTCAGTCCCATGAACTGTGAGATCATGACCTGAGCCAAAAACCAAGAGTCGGGTGCTTAACTGACTGAACCACTCAGGTACCCCAAAGAAGTCATTATTAATAAGAACAAATTAAAGAAAGAACTCACAAAAAATATAGTTGTTGAAATATTCAGAAAATAGGCACAGCTAAAGAACAAGATACTGAGTTGAAAGTGTACTAGGATTCTCTTAGTACACAGCAAAAATGACAAAAAGATTGAAAATATAAAATAAAAATTAACACATGGAGGATAGAGCTGAAAATCCCATCTCTAATACAAATTCAGCTAAAAAGAAAAGAAGGGATGGAGGAATGATCAAAGAAAATTTCAAATAAAGATCTGAGCTTTCAGATTGAAATAACCTGCTAAATGCAGAATAGGTTTGTCAAAAAGCCCCCTAATCAGACACATTATGATAAAATTTTGGAATACCAAGAATAAAGAAAATATCCTAGGAGATTCCTAAGAAAAAAATACTTTCAAAAATAGCAATTTTCATTAGACTTCCTATTAGCAAAAGTACATACTAAAGACAAGGGAATAATATATTCAATATTATGAATAAAATCTACTTGTGGACTCTTGTAATGCAGTCTAGTTAGCATTCAAGAAACAAAGCAAAATAAATACCAAAAGCCTAAGAACCCAGAAAGTTTACTCCCCCACATAAACCTTCTCTGAAACAACTACACAAGGGTGCATTTCCACAGAGTGAAAGATTAATCTAAGAAATAGAATGGACAGAATAATATTAGTAAAGAAGCCATGATGTTTATAGTTATGAGTTATGAACAAAGAAGTTATAAACCTTATATTAAATCTAAATCTCTGTTAAGGAAGGTATTAGTTATTAAAGAATTATTTTTACCAATTATTATTAACCAACATATTGTGGTTTCATAAAATTTATCATTTTATTTTTGAGATGCATATTGAAGTATTTAGGGTTGATATAATGATATTACATGAGGTTTGGGATTTCCTTTAAACTATTCCATCAGAGATAAAAGGTGCAGCATAGGAAATATAGTCAGTGGTACTGTGATAGGGTTGTATGAGGTGGCAGATGGGCTACGCTACACTTGCAGTGAGCAGAGCATAATGTATAAATTTGTTGAGTCACTGTGTTGTGCACCTGAAACTAATGTTACACTGTGTCAACTACTTCAATTTTTTATGGTTTTTTTTTTTTTTTGAGAGACAGAGAGTGACAGTGCAAACAGGGGAGGGGCAGAGAGAGAGGGAGACACAGAACAGGAAGCAGGCTCCAGGCTCTGAGCTAGCTGTCAGCACAGAGCCCGACGCGGGGCTCAAACCCATGAACTGTGAGATCATGAGCTGAGCTGAAGCCAGACACTTAACCAACTGAGCCACTCAGGTGCCCCTTCAATGTTTTTAAAAGGTGAAAATCCAAAACCCAAAATAATAAAATAAAATAAAATACTCCAGCCAAAATGGGAGAAGGGGAGTGTGGGGGAGATAGGTGAAACACACACAGCAAAACATTGATGGTTGTTAAGATTGGTACCTGGGGTTTACACTTTCTACTTTTGTATATGGCTGAAATTTTTGTAATGAATTTTTAAATAAAAAATACTTACTGCTAAGGGAAAATGTCCAAAACTTCAATAGCAATTTGCAAGTAAAAACCAAAATTATCTCAACAAGGTAGGAAGAATGAGGCGGTAGAGGAATAAGAAACATGAAAATGTGCTGACATTCTTCTCTTGTTGTGGAGAGGAAAAGATGCTGTCCAACCCTATGCACAGCCAGGGGAAGTGTGTAAATAGGTATGTAAAATATTTGAAGGTCAACCATTAGAAAAACAGAAATGAAAATGTGAACATTCCAAATCCTAGAGGTGGAAAACATCAGCAAGTAAAACCTTAGGAATTCTACAAAAGGAAGGAAAGGCAAAGGAAGTAAGGAAAGAAGAAAGGAGGAAGGGAAGGAAGGAAGGAAAGAAAATTAGAAAATAAAACAAGATGGCAGGAATAAAAACAAAGATTAATAATAACTAAAAATTAAATATCTCTATTAAAAGATACTCTAATGTTGGCTTTAAGATATCTAACTATAGCTTGTTTATAATAGAGTAAAATAAACTGATGTAAAGAAAATAAAAATAAAACAATGGAAAAAGAATACCAGACAATGCTTCAAAAAAAGTAGATGTAGTAATAACAATATCAGAAGAAATAAAATTCCAGATGAAAGGCATTAAACAAGACAAAAAGGGATATTTCATATAGATAAAAGGTATAATCCACCAGATTATATAGCAATCATAAAACTACATGAGCATAGCAATATAATTTGGAAATATATAAATGAGACTAATAGAATGATAAGGAAAAAATGAACACACATAAGCACGCACACACACATGTAAAAATTGACAGATCAAATAGAACAAAATTAAAGAAAAGGTAAAGAATATCCAAAAACACAGTTGATAGGGGCGCCTGGGTGATTCAGTCAGTTGAGTGTCTTACTTCAGCCATGATCTCATAGTTTGTGAGTTCGAGCCCCCCATCAGGCTCACTGCTATCAGCACAGAGCCTGCTTAGGATCCTCTCCCCCTCTTTCGGCCCCTCCCCCACTTATGCATGCTCGCTTGCTCTCTCTCTCTCTCTCTCTCTCTCAAAAATAAATAAATATTAAGTAAATAAATAAACATTTTAAAAACACACAATTGACAAATTTAATCTCATAAATTTGTACTCAATAAACTGAAAAAAAATTCTTTTTAAGCACCCAGAAACATTCACAAAAATTAGCCAAGATCTAAGTCACAAAGAAGAATCCAATAAATTCTAAAACTTTTTTGACTTCAATACAGCAAAAATTAGAAATTAATCACAAAATCAGTAGTCCCTCCAAAATCCACTCACTTAAATGTTTTGATTCACTGTTCTAAATAACTCAAAGCTGAAGCTTACATACTTCTTAGAAAGGAAAGAATGGGAGCAGTACATCTTAAATTTATAAGATGTATCAATCAATACCGAAGAAAATTTCAAAGCCAAAATTTTATTTTACCTAACTTATTAATAATCAAATGGGATGGGAAAAGAAAAGCAAAATAACCCCTAAATATGAAAGAACTCACTTATTAAAATCAGAAATTAATAAAATGTAAAATAAAAATATTTATCAATAAACCCTAAAATTAAGTCTTTGAAAATACCAGTGAATAGACAAATCTTCATCAAATCCAATTTTTTTAAAAAAAGACACAATATCAAGAGTAAGAAACACAATTATAGATATGGAAGAGATTTTTAGGATGATAAAATATTATGAACAGATTTATGCCAAATATGTGAAAATCTAGTAGATGATTTTATATAGGAAAATATAAATCACAAAATTATCTTAAGAGGAAATTTGTTTAAATTAATCACAATAGAAATTGAAAAAGTTATCAAAGTATTAGTCCTAAAAACTCCCAAGATACAGTATTTTTATGTGTGATGTCTACCAAAACATCAAAGAATAGATCGTTCTTATGTTACACAAACTTTTCAGGAACAGAAAGGGGTAGAAAACCTCCTCGGTCATTCCTTCAGTCATTCCGTAAGGCTAAATAAGGCTAATACCTTACATATTAAGAAAGGGAAAAAAGCAAAAAGTATAAATATGAAAATGTGTAGACATTAACTGTCATTTTTGGCAAACAACAGTCTAATCCAAGTAGAAAAAACAAGCAAATCAACTCAAAACCCTTATAACAATTAATAGAATCAGTAAAGTGGAAGATTAACAAAAGAAAACAATCACTTTCCTGTACTGGAAATTATTAGTTTGGTCAGCCTACTTTAACAAAATATAAAATGAGTGGCTTAAACAATAGACATTTCTTTCTCACACATCTGGAGGCTAAAAGTCTGAGATCAAGGTCCCGATCACTTCGATTCCTGGTGTGAGTCCTCTTCCGGGCCTACAGACAGCCACCTTATCGCTGTATCCTCATACGATGGAAAAAAGAGAAAATCAAGTCTCTGTTCTTAAAAAGACACTAATTTAATCATGGGGGCCTGCCTTATGACCTGATCCAACCCTTACTGCCTTCTGAGACCTCACGTGCAAGTGTATTGAGGTTTAGGGCTTCAACATATGAATTTGGTGGGAGACACATTCAATCTATACCAGGTAAGTAGTAAATATAAGAGAAAAGAGCGCATGCTATCACTTCTTCTAGTCAACATTATACTGCAAGTTTTATCCAATGCAACAAGAAAAATGAAGAGTAGGAATTTCAGAAGAAACAAAATTAAATGCCAAAAAAATTGATCGCCAAACTCAACAACAACAACAAACAGTTATAAAATGGGCAAAAGTCTTGAATAGACATTTCTCCAAAGAAGATATATTAATGGCCAATGAGCCCATGAAAACATGTTCAACATCACTAATCATAAGGGAAATGTAAATCAAAACTACAGTGAGATACTACATCATACTCATTAGGATAGCTACTATCAAAAAAAAAAAAAAAAGAAAGAAAGAAAGAAAAGAAACGGAAACAACCAGCGTTGGCAAGGATGTGGAGAAATTGGAACCTTGTGCCCTGCTGGTGAGAAAGCAAATGGCGCACCCATTGTGGAAAACAGTATGATGATGACTCAAAAAATTAAAAATAAAATTACCATATGAATCCTTGCACAATGTATAGGTATATCAAATCATCATGATGTGCACCTTAAATATCTTACTTTAGGGGCGCCTGGGTGGCTCCATCGGTTAAGTGTCCAACTCCTGGTTTCAGATCAGGTCATGATTTCACAGTTCGTGAGATGGAGCCCCATATGGGGCTCTGTGCTGATAGCAGAGAGACTGCTTGGGATTCTCTCTTTCCCTCTCTTTCTCTGCCCTCCCCAGTGCATGCCTGTGTGCTCGCTTGCTCGCTGTCTCTCTCTCCCTCTCTTTCTCTCTCTCTCTCTCTCTCTCTATCTCTATCTCTCTCTCTCTCACACACACACACACACACACACACACACACAATAAACATTCAAAAAAGAAAATAAATATCTTACAATTTTATTTGTCAATTATCCCTCAGGAGAACTGAAAAAATGTTGGCAAATCTGCAGAACAATGGCATTTGTCCCGCACTGACAACTGGAGCATAAATTGGACAAACCCTTAGAGAACCAACAATACCTAGTGAAACTGAAGACAATTCTAATTCCACTTTCTAAGCAGATATCCAAGGCATGGACCTGCATGTTGATTACAGGGTTCTTTGTAATAGCAGAAAAGAAAAGAAAAGAAAAACCTTTAGTAGGACAGTGGGTTTTTTATATGGTATATATATATATAGCGTATACTGCTATATGGCAGTTATGATGAATGAACTAGAGCCAAATGGATAAATCTAAAAAATTTAACTTGAATTGCAAAAAAGAGAGACTTTTCAGGAAAGGTAGCCTGTTGCCATTTATATACAGTTTTAAAACATTCAAAACAATGATATATATTTTCATATTTAATAGTGACTGTATCAGATTACTCAGGGAATGATAAACACCAAATTCAATTCAGTAGTTCCCTCTGGACAAGGAGAATAGGGCAAGGGGTGAGGGACAGATCCAGACATATGAGATGGGCGCCGTACTTGGTGGACTCTCTCACCGCTCTCCCCTAGGTGTGCCACAGGGGAGGCATGGCAGGACATCATGCTGGCCTGCATGCCAGGGAAGAAGTGTGCCCCCGAGTCAGAGCCTAGCAACAGCACGGAAGGGGAAACGCCTTGTGGCAGCAGCTTTGCCGTCTTTTACTTCATCAGCTTCTACATGCTCTGTGCCTTTCTGGTAAGCCGGGCGGGGTGGAGCAGCCATGGGTGTGAGTGTACAGCTCAAGGCAGCCCAGGCCCTCGATCTCCCTTTGCAGCTTGCAGCCAGGGCCACCCCATCAGAGGAACTGGCTTTCAGAGACTGAGTTGGGAGGAATGTCCAGCCACCAGACAAGGGCAGAAAGCCCTGGGCCAGCGCGAGCCCAGCTAGCATCTCTCTTGTCCATTCTTGACTCTTGTCATTGTGTCATTGTCCCAGAGGACAGAGGGGATGTGTGTGGAGGCCTAGAGGCAGACTACACATTTTTGACACTGTGATCCAGAGTGCAGGAAGGGTGGTGGATAAAGCTGCCCTCTGTCCTTGGCAGCGAGCACTACTCAGCAATTTGGTATGAGAGAAGCTGTCCAGCCCACATGGTAGGTTCTTCCCACACCGCTCTGACACAAGCAAGTTCATACCCAAGAGACCCAAGTTCCGGGGGCTGGTGTCTTAAATGGTGAATATAACTGGTCTTTAGAAACGTGGGCTTCTGCCACGCATGGCACTAGCTGGCAAAGAGGATTCAAGTGTGCAGGAGGTCCTCTTGTAGAAACTCATTATATCTCTGTCTTGGCAGATCATCAACCTCTTTGTAGCTGTCATCATGGACAACTTTGATTACCTGACAAGGGACTGGTCAATCCTTGGTCCCCATCATCTGGATGAATTTAAAAGAATCTGGGCAGAGTATGATCCTGAAGCCAAGTAAGTTCCCAGAGGGAAAGACTGATTGCCAAAACCCAGAGAACATTATGTGACCATACCTATAGAAGAGGTTCAGGACAAGTTAGCATTGGGTAGATGGACTGGAAGCACTGAATTGCACCAGACCCCAGGGTCAAAGGTCAAGAGCCAGTGATGAGGACAGGCACCTTTGGCATCAGGAATATGTCTGCTATTTTCAGTTGAACAGAAGGATGGGAGATCCTAGTGTCAGGAATAACTAGTAAGTATTCAAGTTAAAATATTTAGAGTCAAGTAGATCTCACTCCATTCTCACGTCAGGTTCAAGGATACCCTCATAGGTCCATCACATTTGGTTGACACTCAATAAATGCCTTTTGGTCAGATGCAAGTATCTGTGAGAATATCATTGTAATACTGAAAATATCTTCCACCTTAAGCATAGCACTGGTGGAAAATTGTTCATTAAAATCTAAACATATATATATTGGTTTTGTAGTTTTACCATGCAATTCTGCACCTCTGCACCAAGTTTGACCAACAGCACAACAGTTACAGAGAGCCCAGGACATGAGTCCTGTGCTGCCAGCTGAAACCATGGCCCTCTGACTGATCTTTGACTCCTCTCCTTCCTCTTTTAGGGGTCGTATCAAACACCTAGATGTGGTGACCCTGCTCCGGCGGATTCAGCCCCCACTGGGTTTTGGGAAGCTGTGCCCTCACCGTGTGGCTTGCAAAGTAAGAGATGACCTGAGTTCAAGGAAAAAAAGAAAAAATATGGGAGGGAAGAGGTCTATTTGTCTTGTGACCTTGATTAGGCCTTGATCCTTTAAGGGATTGAAGACAATATTTTATGTGCCTAAAGAAATTAGCATGAGCATGATTCTATTTTGAGGTTCCTACCAACAATCAGTCCTCAGACACCATAAAGGAAAAATGAAGTGAATGCCTAATGACCCGACCGGCCACAGTCCCAGTCCCATCAGGCTGCACCACTTAGGCATCCTGGAAGACTTCCAGCCAAGGGCAGATGTATTAGGGGTTATCTTCCTGGGATAAGAGGCTATTAGTGTGTCCAGGTATCAGCCTCAGGGACCTGTAAATCCCTAAAATTATGTGCAAAATCACTGAAACACTCACAAATTATACCAGGGAGAGGATTCATCATGTTCACAGTATTTCTAAGTCCATGACCCCATAAAAGTTAAGACAAGGATCTTAGGCTCTTTAGACCCAACTCTTCCTGTGTGGCCCTCACATGACCCTGAGAGTGAGAGCCCCTTTCAACTGTGTGTCCAGGCACCTCCCTTACCTCATCGTATTCTCAACCAGGTAGCCCCACAGTTGCCACAATGTATTGTTTCCACTCTCTCCCCTCTTCTTTCAATTCCCATTTCCACCATTCTGTACTCCCTATTGGAATAACAATGAGCTGAAAGGGGATGGGGGAAGTACGATCAGAGAGCTGGATAGAAGAAGCACAAATAGAAAAATTTAACTCTGTGGATAAACCATTCTTGGAAAATAGAGAACTGAATTTGTGCTCTGTTATCCTCATTTTATTTCCTCACTTGTATCTCCACTTTGTTCCCAAAAATATGTTAGAAGATTTCCAAGGGCATAGAAGGCATGAGGGACAAAAGAGCTCAAATTACATGTAAAGTCAAAGCACAATGGACAAAAGAACAGGGACAAGTGTGGCCTGCACGCCGTGACAGTGCATATTTGTGCTCTCCAGATTGCCTGAGTGTTGAGCTTCCCACTGGCCAGTCCACAGTTGACACTGTCCTTGAGAGTCAAGAAGATCCCGTCACTCAGGAAAATTATAACCCTTTTCAGCACTATGGTTAATGGGACAGCGTGTGATCTAACAAATAATATCTTTGACCACATCTTGAGAGCAGATGCCAGAATGGTGCTCTTTATCATAATTACTCTGGTGTGTACTGAGGGCTGCACACCAGGGCACAGTGCAACAACAGCTATTTGGGGTGGTGAGAATGAGGGAAAAGGGCAATCCGATCCTATCCAGTGAACAAGCTTTTAATCCAGCTTGATGCAGAAGTATACTTTTCAATACACAGAGAAGAGGATACACTACACCTCCTGCACACAAACCTGCCCTTACTGTCTCTCTTGTCAAAGCTTTGGATGAGTGCTGCTGGCAGGTGAGCTTCTGACAAGTGCCTGGCATGCAGCTGTTCCTCGTTGCCAGTAGAGAGCACACCCATATGCCTAAGCAGACATTTGAGCAGAGGAGGGGGTTGGGTGGGCTTACCATCCTTTTGTGGAAGCAAGGATCTAATAAGGACAATTTCCATTTCTCCTTCACTCTGTGTGGTAGGGTGAGAGTTCTCATGGAAGAGCTGAGATTCTCCCCAGAACAGATTTTGAATACATTTTAGTGACCATCCCTCAACCCCCACCTCCTCCTAACACACACACACAAGTTTCAAAGCTCCGTCCCAGCATTCTCCTGCCATGGTGGTTCTGTAGGGCCTTTGGGAACTGTTCGCTATAATCACCAGCTTTGCCTCCCTTTCCCCTCCAGCGCCTGGTCTCCATGAACATGCCTCTTAACAGTGATGGGACGGTCATGTTCAATGCCACCCTGTTTGCCCTGGTCCGGACAGCCCTGCGGATCAAAACAGAAGGTAAGGATCATCTGGGGGCCCCTGGGAAAGCCATTCAGAAGATCTAGCAGATGAACCAAAGAGGAAGCCGACAGCCTGTAAAAGGCTCCGAGGGTCATCCCATCCTGTGTATCATAGCAGTGGCTCAGTGGTTCACATGCTGAAGAGGCCTGGCCTGCTCATGTTTCCTTGGCTCCTTGAATGGCCTTTTGCCCTCCAGCCTGTTTATTTTGAACTCTAGCTTTCCATCAATTTCTAGAAATGATTCTGGGTGATATCTTGAAGTCACAGCGTATAGTTCAAAAAGCAGAAGGTGATGAGCATTACCTGAAGCAGGACTAAGCCCATCTAAAAGCAATGTGGGCCTCTCAAATGCTTAACTTTTTTTTAATTAGAAGTGTCAGGAAGGGGTCATAGTGGCAAATGGTGACTATGGTCAAGGTCATCACATACAATTATATAGGCGATGCCTGGATCAAGGTGCTCAGCTAGCTGACAGGTATGGGTTAAGATCTCCCACAGGGCTGTGTCCACCTGAAGGGATGCCTTCTGGTTTGCACAAATGGGCTATGGGCTAGCAGCAGCCTTGGCTGAGATAACCTGCTGTCCTTTTAAGTGATAAGTATTTCTGAACTACTCTGTAGAAAAGGCTATATAGAATGTACCTAAGAAGATTGATTGCTCTCCAAGAGCTTCAAGCTTAATTATAGTATTTCCTAGAGTGTGGTCAAAGGACCACCTGTCAGCTGTTGAAGCTTGTTTAAAATGGGATACGGCATTTATTCTCTCTCTACTTAAGTTTCTTTACTTGTAAAATAAGAATGATAATGATGTGTGGGAATTCAGTTCAGTGAAGAATCCAGAGAAGTGCCATTTCTCAGTTAAATCCTTCCACAAAATAATAGAAACATCTAAAATGAAGGACAACGGGAGCCTGGGTGGCTCAGTCGGTTGAGCATCTGACTTCAGCTCAGGTCATAATCTCACGGTTCATGGGTTTGAGCCCCGTGTTGGGCTCTGTGCTGCCAGCTCAGAGCCTAGAGCCTGCTTCAGATTCTGTGTCTCCCTCTCTCTCTGACCCTCCCCTGCTCATGCTGTCTCCCTCTGTCTCAAAAATAAAATAAAACACTAAATAAATAAATAAATAAAATTAAGGACAACAAGAACCAGGCCAGCAAGACACATGTCAAAGTAATGAGCTAATCTTTAAAAAACTAAAAATAGTTCATGTTATGCTGCCAAACTAAAGAGAAACAAAGGCTGAAGGAGGCAGTCTAAGATTCTGGCATAGGAAGACCCTGAATTCACCTCCTCCCAAGGACACACCAAATCTACACCCACACATGGAGCAATTCATCCTGAAAAATAGCTTCTGCACAACAAATGTTAGAGGCACCACACAGAGAATGGCAGGAAAGATGAAGACATAGTAACCACAGGAACACCCCTGACCAATGTGATGACCTGCAGTGAGGAGGGAGAGCACTGAAGGGCCTGCACCCAGACTCACCTACCCTGGGACACAGGGGAAAAACAATGGCTTATAGGGCAACAAAACTGTGAGTAAAGGAAATCTTTTTACACCCACTAAATGTGGGGGAAGTACTGGAACTTTCTCCAGGTTCTGTGTACCAACAAACACCATTGTTTACATTTCCCTTTCACCTTAATAATGCAGATGGGAGCAGGGTCTAGATGCTCTAGTTGGCCCACTAGGGTTGCTCCAATGAGCCCCAGGCCCTTAGCCCACACCAACTTCCCCCAGGTAGTCCCCCACCCATGCCCGTCAGCTACAACCACCTCACCATGGTGGCTGGTCTCAGTGCACCCCAGGACACCCCCAGCCAGTGTCTGTTCCAGATCCAGCCATTCCTTCAAGGTGGTCCAAGCACCATATGCCCCTTGACTCCCTAAGGAGCTTCAACTCCCAGCCAGCCAGCCAAAACCTTCAGGCACATGCAATCTACACAGAGGATGTTCCTACACAAGACCACTCCTTAAGAATGGGAGAGGTATCTATTCCACCTAATTTGTAGAAACAAAAATGGAAAGTCAAACAAAATGAGGAGACAAGATTTTGTCCTTAATGAAAGAGCAAAATAACCCCAGTGGGGGCGGGGGGACCCTGATGAAATGGAGATAGATAATTTACCAGATAGAATTCAAAGTAATGGCCATTATACTCACCAAACTTAGGATAAGAATGAAGGAACACAGTGATAACTTCAACAAAGAGTTACAAAATATAAGAAAGTACAAAACAGAAGTCACAGAGATGAAGACCACAATAATCAAATTGAAAAATACATTAGAAATCAACAGCAGATTAGATAATACAGAAGAATGGGTCAGCAGTCTGGAAGACAGAATAATGAAAAAGACAAAGAAGAACATTACATAATAAACCATTCAATCCAAGCAGAGGATATAACATTTGTAAATATTTATGCACCCAACATAGAGCATATAAATATATAAAGCAAATAGTAATAGACATAAAGGGAAAAATTGACACTAATACAATAATAGTATGAAACTTTACTATCCCACTGAATCAATGGATAAATCATCCAAAGAATCAATAAGGAAATATTGGCCTTAAATGACACCTTAGACCAGATGGACTTAATAAATATATATAGGACATTTCATCTAAAACAGCAGAATACACATTGTATTCAAGTGCACATGGAACATTTTCCAGGATAGTTAAGCCACAAAACAACAAATTCAAGAAGACTGACATCATATCAAGCATCTTTTCCAGCCACAATGGTATGAAACTAGAAATTAATTACAAGAAGAAAACTGGGGGAAAAAAGACAAATGTGGAGACTGAAAAACTTTTTACTAAATAACCAATGGGTCAACGAAGAAATCAAAGAGGAAACAAACAAACAAAAATGCCTGAGACAAACGAAAATGGAGATACAATTTTCCAAAATCTATGGGATGCAACAAAAGCAGTTCTAAGAGAGAACTTCATAATGATACCGGCCTAACTCAAGAACAAGAAAAATCCCAAATAAACCATCTAACTTCATACCTAAAGGAACTAGAAAAAGAGGAACAAAGCCCAACATTAGTAGAGGGAAGGAAATAATAAAAACCAGAGTGGAAATACACGAATATAAATTGAAAAAAAAAAGATCAATTAATGTAAGAGCTGGTTCTTTGAAAAAATAAATAAAATCACTAGCCAAACTCATGAGAAAAAGAGAGAGGACTCAAATAAATAAAACAAAAAATGAAAGACAAGTTACAACTGACACCACAGAAATACAAAGGGTAAGAGATTACTACAAGTACACACCATCAAATTGGAAAAACCTAGAAAAAAATGGATAAATTCCTGGAAACACATAACCTTCCAAGACTGAATCACTCACAAAAATTAGAAAACATAAATAGACTAATTATAAGTGATAAAATTGAAACAGCAATCTTAAAACTTCTGAAAAATAGAAGTCCAGGACCAGACAGCTTCACAGGTGAATTCTAAACATTTAAAGAAAAGTTAATAACAGGGCACCTGGGTGGCTCAGTTGGTTAAGCATCTGAGTAAATTTCAGCTTGAGTCATAGTCTCATGGTTCATGGGTTCGAGCCCCACATTGTACTCTGTGCTGACAGCATGGAGGCTGCTTGGGATTCCCTCTCTCCCTCTCTCTCTCTCTGTCCCACCCCTCCCTCTCTTTCTCTCTCTCTCTCAAAATAAATATTTTTTTTTAATTTTAAGAAGAGTTAGTACTTATTCTTCTCAAATTATTCCAAAATATTGAAGAGGATGGAAGTCTTCCAAACTTATTTTACAAAGTTAGCATTACTCCAATTACAAGGAAGAAAATTATAAGCCAGTATCCCTGATCATATAGATGTAAAACTCCTAACAAAATATTAGCAAACCAAATTCAACAATACAGTAAAAGGATTATATATCACACTCAAGCAAGATTTATTCCAGAGATGCAAGGATGGTTCAATATCCACAAATTAAGCAATGTGATATACCACATTAACAAAAAAAGGATAAAAAATCATATGATCATCTCAATAGATACATAAAAAAGCATTTAACAAAATTCCACATTCTTTTTATGATTTAAAAAAAACTCTCAATAAGGTGGGTATGTATCTCAACATAATAAAATCCATATATGACAAACCCACAGCTAACACCATACTCAATTGTGAAAAGCTGAAAGCTTTTCCTGTATGATCAAGAACAAGACAAGTATGTCCACTCTTACCACTTTTATTCAACATAGTATTGGAAGTCTTAGCCACAGCAGTTAGTCAAGAAAAAGAAATAAAGGCATCTAAATTGGATAGGAAAAAGTAAGACTATCACTATTCAATGATATGAGACTATATAGAGAAAACACTAAAGACTCCCCCAAATCTATTACAAGTAATAAATGGATTCAGTAAAATTATATGATGCAAAACTAACATATAGAAATTAGTGTTTCTATATACTAATAACTATTCAGAAAAAAAAGAAAGAAAACAATTCCATTTAGAATTATATCAAAAATAATGAAATACATATGAATAAATTTAACCAAGGAAGTGAAAGACCTGTACTCTGAATACTGTTTAAGACATTAATAAAAGAAATTGAAGACATAAATAAATGAAAAGCTATTTTGTGCTCATGGATTAGAAGATTTAATATTGTTAAAATGCCCATGCTACCCAAAGCATCCCTATCAAAATACCAATGACATTTTTCACAGAACTAGAATAAAGCATCCCAAAATGTGTATGAAACCACAAAAATAAATTTAAATAAATAAATAACCAAAACAGTCTTGAAAAAGAAAAACAAAGCTGGAGGCATCATCCTTCATGATTTCAAACTATACTACAAAGTTAGTATATTAATCAAAACAGTATGGTACCAGGATGAACACAGATACATAGATCAATGGAATAGAATCAGAAAGTGCAGGGGAAAAAACCACATATATGTGGTCAATTAACCTATGACAAAAGAGCAAGAATATACAATGGGGTAAAAGTCTCCTCAATAAATGATACTGAGAACCTTGGACAGCTACATGCAAAAGAATGAAACTGGGCCACTATCTTACACCATATACAAAAATAAAATTTAAATGGATTGAAGATTTGAATGTAAGACCTGAAACAATAAAATTCCTAGAATAAAATATAGGCAGTAAATTCTTTGACATCAATTTTGGCAATATTTTTGGACCAGTCTCTTCAGGCAAGGACAAAGAGCTAAAATGCATAAATGAGATTACATCAAGCCAAAAATTTTCACAGAGAAAAAAAGGCAACTTACTGAATGGGAGAAGTGTGGGTGGGGTTTGTTCCTCCCAGAGGCTCAAGGGAAAATCTGTTCCATGACTCTTCTAGCCTCTGGTGGGGGCCAGCAGTGTTCCTTGACCATAACTGTATCTAGTCTCCACCTCCATCTTCACATGGCCTTCTTCCTGTGATCTCTATGCATCTTCTCCTCTTCTTATATAGACACCAGTGGTATTGGATTTAGGTCCCACTGTAATAAAGTATGACTTCGTCTTAACTAATAACATCTGCAAAGACCCTATTTCCAGCTAAGGCCATGTGCTAAGGTTCCATGTGGACATGAATTTGGTGGGGACACTATTCAACCCACTACAAAAAATAAACATTATTATTTGAGCATTAATTTAATTAGGACTCTTCATTGTAAATCTCAGAAACTATTAACTACCTGAACCAGAAAGTAAACTTAACCATTAAGGATGGCCTCCATAACTGGAATACCCAGGATTATCCTCTGGCTCCAGGTACTTTTTGAATCTGACAGGGGACTCAGGAACCCATCACTCTTTCTCCATTGCCACCTCTCCTTACTCCTGTTGGGCCACCTTCCACAGGAGACTCTCTGGTGTGGCCACAGGGCAGATTTCACCTCATATAGTCTAACACCAGACCTCTCAACCATACTGCTTACCCTGTGTAGTAGCAGTAAACACCCCTGTATTAGTTTCCTATACCTATACCAATTACCACAAATTCCTTGGCTTGAACAACACCTATTATTAGCCCACAGTTCTGTGGGCCAGGGGTCCAGCCATGGAGTAGCTGAGTTCTCTGCTAAGAGTCTTACAAATCCAAATCAGGATATTGATCAGGATGTGTCTTCTTCCAGAAGCTCCAGCTCACTTACATTTTTGGAGGAATTCATTTCTTTCCATTGTAGGACTGGCTCTTAGCTGGGGACCACTGAGCCACCAGAGACGGCCTCTCTCCGTTCAATTCACAGCATCAGTGTGTGCTTTCTCCCAGGCTACAGCAGCCACCTCCTACTCCTTCTGCTTCCAACTGGGGACAACTCTCTAGTTTTATCTTTGGACCTTCTTCATGCATTACTTTTTTATTTGTTTTGTTTTTTTATTTAAGTATAATCAACATATTAGTTTCAGATGTACAGCATAATGATTCCATATTTGTATACATTAAGAAATGATCACTGTAGTAAATCTGGTTTATCATCCCTCACCATATATAATTATAATTTTGTGTGTGTGATGAGAACTTTTAAAATCTTAGCACCTCTCAAACATGCAGTACAGTATTATTAACCATAGTCACCATGCTGTACATTGCATCCCAGGACTTATTTATTTTATAACTGGAAGTTTGCACCTGAGAACTCTCTACTTTTTTTTTTTGATGCTTATTTATTTTTGAGAGAAAGAGAGAGAGAATGAGTGAGGGAGAGGTACAGAGAGAAGGAGACACAGAGTCCGAGGCAGGGTCCAGGCTCTGAGCTGTCAGCACAGTGCCTGATGCAGGGCTCAAACCCATGGATAGTGAGATCATGACCTGAGCCAAAGTCAGATGCTTAACCGACTGAGCCACCCAGATGCCCCATGAACTCTCTACTTTCAAAGAGCTCATGTGTTAGGTCAGGCCCACCTAGATTCCCTATCTTAAGGTGATAGGAGCTACATAATATATTCTAATCATGGGAGTGAACTCCATCATAGTCACAGTCCCAGGGACCAGGCAGAGTGTGAACATATCAGTGATGGTGGGAAATAGCTCAGGCAGCATCTTAAACTACTGCCCACCACATCCTCTCTTACAGCTGCTATACCACCAGTGGCCCAGAGGCTCCACCAGATAGCTATCAAATTAAGGCTGTTTTACCAATGGAGAAGGTAGACCCAGAGAAGCTCCAAAACAGAACCCAGTGTCTACTGAGTCCTACTTCTACACTGAGGTTTTGCCACATCCTCCCCACAGGAGACTCAGCAAAGGGCTTTGACACCAAAGTCCCCCTGCATATGGATGCTTTATGTGGGGGAAACCTGCCAATCACCCACAGAGGCCCGTGAGAAATGTCGTGCACTGGAACAGCCCCTCAGGCTCTCTGGCAGGTGGCTGTGGAGCTTAGTTGGGGCAGGCTGTCTAGTCTGCTCCAACTGCCACCCCCAAGGAAGCAGCATGTGGGAGTGAAGGGATACCACTGGCTGGCCCAGGCAGCAGGCAGAGAGGAAGCAAAAAGGAATTGCGTTGGACAGGGGATGGAGGGAGGGGGGATTAGGAGCACAGAGAGCATACAAAGAGAAAGAGGATGGAGGTAACAATGGGTAGCCTAGAAAGAAGGAGTGAAGCTCATGGACCATGTCTCTCTGTGGTGCAAGGTGCCTCCAGTGGCAGCTTTCCACTCTACGCAGAGGAACCCACCCCATGGGAGAGCCCCCAAGGGGCTGATGATCCTTTTCAGCCTTGCTTCTCCCTCCCCTTAGGGAACCTAGAACAAGCCAATGAGGAGCTGAGGGCCATAATCAAGAAGATCTGGAAGCGGACCAGCATGAAACTGCTAGATCAAGTGGTGCCCCCTGCAGGTGGTGAGTACTCCCTGGATCTCCATACTCGCTCTTGCCGGATTTCTGAATCTATTAGGCTTGTGGGAGACCTACTTTCCCCAGGCCCTGTGTGGGGGGTTCAAAGGCCCTATTGGTTAGAAGGGATGAGGGTGCCATGCCCTTCACAAACTCATATATAGAATATTAGGTTGGAAATCTGGTCCAATCCTACATTTCAAGACCAAGCAAGGCCCCTCGCTCAATGCTTAGAGGTTTGACAGAACTTCCAAGGAAACTGCAAAATATAAGTTTCCACCTAAACTACTAGGCTGTTTGCTCTGGAAATAATGAGGTCCTGGAAAAAGAATCCCCTAAGATCCCCTCTTGGTTGAAATTCTTTTTGTTTTTCCTAGGGTAGTGTTTCTCTACCCTGTCAAACCTAAAGATCCTTTTCATAACAAAAAGTTTATAATGCTCCTATTACTACCCTTAATGAAAATTATAATCTACCTACATATATAATTTCCAAAATATTAATATAACACTTAATGTAAAATACATTAAAGTCAAATGTTCTTCAATATATACACACTCAAGCACTTTATGAGCTTATGACACTATGCCAGAAGTTATAGTTAACTGAAATACTTGCATACATCCACGTATGATGAATAACTTTGTGTTTAAAAGAACTAAGACAATGTTGAATATCATTGGCACTTTGTGTTAGTCATTTTAAAGGGATAGTTAAGTATATTAAATACATAATATACACATATGTATACATACACACACCTACATGCGTGCACACACATAGAAAAAATGCAGACTGATGTAAGTAGGTCAGATACCGCAGGTGACTCAGATACCACAAGCAATGTTGCCATCAGGGATATAATTTTCCAAAATGTAAACCCCTCTTAACCAAGTGGAAACAAAGCAAAGTAATGTCTTCCATCAATTTACACAGCAATTATAGTCCTGGAAAATTCTAGATATATTGAAACCAGGCAAAAAATAATTTTTGTTCATATGTAAAATGCAGTTAGGTTCTTAGCTTATATAATTATAGGTAGATTATGTCCCCACATGGACATCTAGCAGAATGCAAAGCTATTATTTATTGTGCACAACATGCCTGTATTTTACGGGACACATCTGGAACTACCTAATGCTGTAGCACACTGTGACAGCTAAAAAAGTCCCAAACACTCCTTAAAATGTGACACTACCACCTCTGTTGATAACCACTTCCCAAAGGAGGTAAGTGAAAAGTCACCTACACAGCCAAGTACCACCTGACGTTTTGCATACATTATTGAATCCTTATAACATTACTATGAAGTTTGCTGAAGAAACCGAAGTTCTTCAAGCTATGTAGCTGGCCCAAGGCTGTATGGTGAGCACCTAGCAGATTCAGAATCCAAACCCAGGGCGGAGGGATGCCAGAACTCCAATCTCTTTCTGCCCTACTTCCCAACTACCGTAGGCAGGGAACTGAAGGCTTTCCCTTTCACACGGGAATGAGGTCCTTGTCATGTGAAAGATCATCACTGCTGTGGACCTGGCTGTTCTTAAGGGACAGCTAGGAGTAAGAACCATCACAAGCCCCTATGTCTAACCTACCAGCTATCTCCTGGGCCAATTTCCCAGAGAAGAAGATAGAGCCAAGGGGATACTCATAGGGCATGCAATATTCTCCTTGGAGAGTCATTGGCTTCTCCACCACCTGGTTCATCCACAAGACAGAGGCTGATTATGTCATGTGTAACTTGGGGACCCAGCCAAGAAGAAAACCCAATCTGGGGCTCCTGGGTGGCTCAGTCTGTTGAGTGTCCAGCTTCAGCTCAGGTCATGATCTCACAGTTCATGGGTTTGAGCCCCTCATCGGGCTAGCTCAGAGCCTGGAGCCTACTTCCGGTTCTGTGTCTCCCTCTCTCTCTGACCCTCCCCTGCTCACACTGTCTCTCTCTCTCTCTCTCTCTCTCAAAAATAAATAAAACATTAGAAAAAAAATTTTTTAAAGAAAACCCAATCTGATTATAAGAAAAACCCAGACTTAGAGAAGGTGCTCCTCCACCAAACCCCAGCTTTATGCAGAATTGTTTGCACTGGGGGATTGGTCAATTTATGATGAGCAGCTCAAGTTTTAGAATCAAATAGGGGCACCTGGGTGGTTGAGCGTCTGACTTTGGCTCATGGTTCGTGAATTAAAGCCCCACGTGGAGCTCTCTGCTGTCAGTGCAGAGCCCACTTCAGAGCCTTGGTCCCCCTCTTTCTGCCCCTCCCTACCCTGCACTCTCTCTCTCTCTCAAAAGCAAACATTTAAAAACCTTTTGGAATCCACTAAAAATGAGTTAACAGTGTAAGCTAAGTAGTTTTTTTTACATTTTTAAAAGTTTTTTATACTTTTTTTACTTTTAAAAAAAAACAAGGTGGGAAATAATTTTGACAATAGACTACTTCTACTGTAAAAAGAAAAGATGAGATAAGAATATATGCTTATTTTCAGAAAGCATTTGCAAAAAGACTCTCTGGAAAAATACTCAAACTAATTTGAGAAAAGTTATCTAGGCAGATGGGGGACGGGTGGTAAAAAGACTTTTCACTGTATATCTTTTAGTATATTTTTGCCTTTTTGAACCATGTGAATGGACTGTCTCTTTTTAAAAAATTAAATTTAAAAATCTTAAAGTTTGGATGCTGAAAAAAAGTTAACGAAGCCCAGCTGAATTCTCCCATTTACCTCCCCTCTGTCCTTTCTTCTCACATCTCAGATGATGAGGTCACTGTTGGCAAGTTTTACGCGACTTTCCTGATCCAAGAGTACTTCCGGAAATTCAAGAAGCGCAAAGAGCAGGGCCTTGTGGGCAAGCCTTCCCAGAGGAACGCCCTCTCCCTGCAGGTGAGGGGTGAGGAAGGTGGGCCCACACCCTAAGGAAGGGCCTGGTCACCTTCTTCCAACCTCTGGCTAGGATTTAATTCTGTCACCAGTGGGCTGGAGGCCAGGTCCCTTCAGAAGGAAACTTTCAGAGGGGTTCCAAGCCTTTCTAAAGGTGGGTGTGTGTCTACGACCATACCACCCTGAACACGCCTGATCTCATCTAAAGGTGGGTGTGGGAAGGGGCAACGTACCCCTTCCCACACACCCTGCCCTCTACAGTCCTGCCCGCTTTACAGCCCCCCAGAGCCCCAGAGCTCTGCTGGCATTCTGGGACTGTGCCTCCTAACGTGCCTTTATCCTTCCTAAGTGGAGAAAATGGATTCTTCCACTCTGGGGCAGACAAGAGAGGTCCCAAAGCACATCCCCGGTTAGCACACACACATAAACCCTCGCAGACTCACCTGGCTTGTGGAGAAGCAGGCGGGTCAGGTGGCTGAGTGTCCCTCTGGGTTTCAGGCTGGCTTGCGCACGCTGCATGACATTGGGCCTGAGATCCGACGGGCCATCTCTGGAGATCTGACAGCCGAGGAGGAGCTGGACAAGGCCATGAAGGAGGCTGTATCTGCTGCCTCCGAAGATGACATCTTCAGGGTAGGTGGATGCCACAAGAGCACTCTCTTATCTTTATCAAGTTTGGTTTGAAGCAAGAGGGTGGGCTGGCTTCTCCTTTTCTGCTAAGGAAATCCAGGGAGAAAGCCCTGAGCTCTATGGCAAATTCTGAGCTCTTCCCACTCAGCTATTTATTAGCCCTGCACCTTCTCCAAGCCTGACGCCATCTCAAGCCTGGGCTCCCAGGACATGGCAGCTTACGGAGTATCACTGGCTCTCGGAGAAAGAGAAGAGTAGCCAATTTCTTAAGGGAAATGTTTCCTGGGAGAAACTTCTGCATTAGAAGCTGCAAAGTGGTGGCTCTTAGGCTACATCTAATCTACAGACCTATTTTTTCTTTTTTTTTTTTTTTTTGCCGACATCTGGAAATTTGGCACATTCAAATAAAAATCTAGACCTCTGGCTTCTCTTTAAAGAAAATCAGAAAATCTGGCTTATATTCTCACATGGTAGCAGAGGAGTGGAGCCAAGTGGCAGTTGTCCTCTTGAGATAAAGCATATGTTCTCCAGGTCACAAAAATCCCCTCCAGCCTTCCTTCCCTCTCCTGTCCTGGATCTGGAGACTAGGCGTCAGTCTAGTCTAGTGACTCTACCAGTATAGTGCAACTTTTGCGTCCTGCTCTCTCCATTCATTGTGGCCCCTGCCTGAATCCAAAGATATTTGGCTAAAACCCCTCCCCAGTGAAGGAGAACCTACTGACCATTATTGCAACGGGGCCCTGCTCACAACTGTCCCTTCCAGCCCCCATCAGGGGACCGCACAGGCGTCCTGGGCTGTGGAGTCACTGGGAGGGAAGACGGCCTGCCCTGCTTGTGGCCACCCTGTCATCACCATCCTCATCCTCATCACTGTGAAATGTCCATCACCGAATGGCCTCAGGGACTCAGCACCATGCTAACACTGTCCCAGAGAGATCCCACAGATCAACTTGCAGATAGCTACTTTCCCACTCACCCAGGACAAGGAAAGAGTGTTAGGGAAAAACACTGGGTCCTGATTTGGAATCTCTAAGAATCTCCCAGGGGAGAGAGAGCCATATAGAATTCATGGAGTCAATGTGTCATCCTTATTTTCAAAACCGTTTCACCAACATAGTTTCTAGCTCAGTGAGCCAGTTTGATCTCCATTTTTTTAAATTCTCGTTAGAATCCCCTGGTACCTTTCTTCACCCCTCAGCCCTCACCATGCCTCACAGCTGCCAAGCCAAGCGCTAGCTGCAGTTAAAGATGGCCATCCCACACTGGTCCTTGAAACTCAATGCCAGTCCTCAGGGGGTTTGTTAGAAAGTCCCAAGGGAGCAGCCTCCCTGCCTGACTGGCTCCTGCAAGAGGTCCTGTCCCTCACCATTCCCCCAGTGGTTTCAGAGGGGACTCTCGGTCCCTCCCTCTCAAGCCACCAGGCCACGCGGGTGAGGAATTCCCCGTCTGCCATGTGCTGCCCAGCGTGGTTGTGCTCTCTGGAAGGCGGACAACCTTCCGTGCCTTTGCTGAGAAGGAGGGGTAGCTGAGGGGGCTTTCTCCTCCACCCACCCCTCCCGTCTTGCCTACAGAGGGCCGGTGGCCTGTTCGGCAACCACGTCAGCTACTACCAAAGCGACGGCCGGAGCGCCTTCCCCCAGACCTTCACCACCCAGCGCCCACTGCACATCAACAAGGCGGGTAACAGCCAAGGCGACACCGAGTCGCCATCCCACGAGAAACTGGTGGACTCCACCTTCACCCCCAGCAGCTACTCGTCCACTGGCTCCAACGCCAACATCAACAATGCCAACAACACTGCCCTGGGCCGCTTCCCCCGCCCCGCTGGTTACCCCAGCGTGGTCAGCACCGTGGAGGGCCATGGGCCCCCCTTGTCTCCTGCTGTCCGGGTGCAGGAGGCAGCATGGAAGCTCAGCTCCAAGAGGTAAGCAGGAGGGTGGGGCATCCAGGGCCCGTGCACAGGGGCCCCACACACAGCAGCCCAGAGTGGATGGGGGGGAGAGTTTGGCCCCCAGGCCTACCACTCACCCCTCAAGCTGGGATGGAGGCTGCTGCCCCAGACCCCATCAAGAGACAGGCAAATTCTGCTTCCCAATCTAGCCCTTGATTATGTGTGGCAGCCACCCTCAGGGGAAGGCACCACCACTGGCTAACAAGTGTCCTGAGATGTACACCTTCAGACAGAGCCTCCTGGCCTTCTGATGCTGAGCGGGCAGAGGAGCTCCAGCCGCCGATCCCTGGGATTTCAGTATCCTGGCTCCACCACAGACTCTGCTTTCCTGGCCTTTCCCGAGTCTGCCCAAACCTGGCCGTTGGCCCATTTAGGGTGGGGATGGAGCTTCCACCTTTTCTTTACACCCTTCTCTACCCTCTTGGGAGGGGCATTTTGGTAGCAGAAGGCCCTTCACCGTAGCCCTTGCTCTTTCTGCCCCAGGGCAGGACCATTCCTGGTAGTCTGACTGATCTCCCACCTCCTGACGCATGCTTTTCTCCCCACCCTCTGCCCCCTGGTGCTCCAGGATGCATTGCTATGGTGTGCTGGGACGGTAGGTGCCTACTTTCATGCTCTGGGCCTCAGGAAGCACAGCCTGGGCTTAGAGGGTCTCCCCCTTCTTTCTGTCGGCAGCTCCCGGTTCCCAAGGCTGGGTGGGAGAGGACGTGCTTCTGCTTCTCGCCACTTCTCCCTTAGCTGAGCCGCTGGTCCAGAGCAGGACAGCCTCCCACCTCAGCAGGCCAGGCAGAGAGCCCCAGCGTGCTGTGTGCTTGGGCCACTCTCTCTTGCTTCTGAGCTTAGAAAATAATCGTGAAGTATGAGTGTCTTTCTCGACAAGCGTCCTGAAGCTGCTTTCATCTCAGGAGCCATCATACCTGCCCCCTGGTTTTCACTTCTGTTCTTATCACTCATTTTCAAGTGGCTCCACGTAAGCCTACGTGGCCTGGGCATTTAACAGTGTCTGATGACAGACAAGTCAAATTGGCCATCAGTCAACTTTACTGCCTGGAAGACTGGCTGGTTAAACCACCCAAAAGCAGTGTTGGGTGAGTCCTGCTCCAGAGACGTATATTGATGCCTTCTATGCACAGGGCAGTGTGCTTGGCACTGGATTTTTATGCTGCTCTGAAAGGGTTAGCTTTGCACAGGGGAATATCAAAGGTTAACTGGCTGGCCCATGACTTGACTCCCTTTTCTGCAAACCTCTTCCCGTTCTACAACAACGTTCAAGGACTCAGTTCTAGTGCTATTTTCTCCCTTGTTTCCCTGAGCAAAACCTCTTCTTAAGGAAGGCTCATTGTGTCCATCATCAGCTTCTCAGTGTAAACCAATACCTCCTTCAAAGGATATTTTCCTATTAAACTGTGTTCCATATTAAATGAAGGGAGAGTGATTTTTTTTTAGAGAGGAGATAGGGAGTGACATCAGGGGATTGTCTTCCTCTCCCCTCAGATACATCTATCAATGAAATATGGTACATGCAAAGCACCTAGCACAATGCCTAGCACATAGTAAGTGCTCACTAAACATCAGCTCCCTCCCTTCCCAACACCCAAGGCAGTATGCTTCAGCTTGGTGAGGAGAGACAACTTAACCAAAGTTGTAGCTCTGGGACCTCACCCTTCATCTTGCAGCTCAAGGCTAAGTGCAGTGGCCCCAGCACTAGCCTTGCTTTTGATGGGGACAGACCAGAATGTCTTGCACACAGTGGCCCCCAAGAAGTGGTGTTGCCTGCCTGCTGCCATTCTCCGTCTCCAGCTCATCCCATCATGCCTCACCAAAGCTCCTTCCACATCTTTCTCTTCCCACTCCATCAAGAGCCTTCAACATTTCATCTGTCCTTATTGTGGGGTGGGCAGCCATCTGTTAGGAGCTTCTCCAGAGATCTGGGTAGATACCCAGGAACAGTAGCTTCCTGAGTTGGCACAGCCCACAGGCTCAGGGTCAAATCTAGGGTGCCAATCCAGCACTCAACCCTGAGAAAATAAACTGTGATATTTCCCTGATGCCTCCATGGGTTTGGGAGTAAAGTGGGCCCCACCATTCAGGATCTATAGGAAGAAAGATGGAGGGAGTCCTGCGCGAGGCACAGACAGGAAAAGGGAGAATACCTGGACCAGAGCTAAGAAGACATGACCAAATGAGAGAAGACCCTGGTGTAGAGGGAAAGCAAAATAATCCGAGGTACATCCTGGTGTGGGAGGGTCTCGAGCTCAGCAGGGAGTCAAGCTCACTGCCCAGGAGAGCAAATCCCTCTATGTGAGGCTTCTTTTCGGTGCCTTTACTCCAAGGGACAATGACAAACCCAAAGCCATGTCAAAATGTGACACCAGGAACTTCCCAGCTCTGCCCAACTAGCACCCAAAGCCCTGGCAGAGCACCCAAAGTCTACAGCAGAGGAGAGAACAGTCCTCGCACAGGCCCACCCTGACCGGTATAGAGCATCGCAGGACCCCACTTTAAAAGCTGGTCCTTTCCCCCTTTCAAAACATCATCTCATCTGTTACTTCATTTGTTACTCCCAACAAGTCTCTGAATCAAGCAGGGCATACATTAGTCCAATTTTATTGATGGGGACACTGAGGCATGGGGTGGGCTGGTGACTTATGCCAGAGGGCAACTGAATTGGGGTCAGAACTCAGATCTCCTTGGACCTACCCCAGAGATGCTTCTTCCACATGGAATTCTGACTCTAATCTTACTGCTTCGCGGCTCTGCGGCTTTGTCAGCAAGTGCAGGAAGAAGAGGCCACCACAGTTCTGTGTGAGTGTGCACACGTGTGTGTGCGTGTTCGCTGGGTGAGTGCATTGCGTATGTGAGTGCATGTGTGTGCACGTGTGTGTGTGCCGCCGCACCTGCTGAAGGAATGGTGGGGATTAGCGGTTTCTGACTTTTGTTTCTCCATCTTGGACACTTCAGGTGCCACTCCCGGGAGAGCCAGATAGCCATGGTGTGTCAGGAGGAGGTCGCTCAGGCCGAGACCTATGACGTGAAGATGAGTGAAGACGCCGAGTACTGCAGCGAGCCCAGCCTGATCTCCACAGAGATGTGAGCTCTGCCCCAGGCTAGCCCGTGTGCAGAAAGGGTCTGTGGGTGAAGGGAAGCTCCGTGGGATCTCTCCTCGGGCATGTTGGGGACCGGGAGATCATATATCAGAAGATGCCTCAAGCATCTGTCACCTTATTAGGGAAATGGATGTATGTCCCCCCTCCACACACAAACACACCCACGCACGCTATCCCCTGGTTAGCCTGGCTTTTCTTGTGATGCAATGATTTCAGGAAAACTTTAAAACATTGTTTCATTAACTTCTTTCTGAAACCAACTGTCATAAACATACGTTACATTGAGACTCAGTACACACATACATGTATTGACAAATAAATGTTCATGAAGCTTCTCATACTAAAGCCACCCAGCAGAGGGCACTATTGGCAAACAGTGGCCGAGATTTTTGTCAACGCTGGCGTTTTTTAAGAGAAGGGTTTTTTAACTACAAGTCCAGACGCATTAGACTGTTGTGACATTTACTTAGTTATGATCAATACGTTTTGATGGCTGGTTTCCAATGGCTCAATTGGAAAAGCATGCAATTCTTGATCTCGAGGTCATGAGTTCAAGCCCCACGTTGGGTGTAGAGGTTGCTAAAAATAATAAAATCTTTTAGAAAAAAAGAAAGAAAGAGAAAGCAAAGAAAGAGAGAAAGAAAGAAAGAGTACATGAAAAACCTATGAACATGAGCCCCGGTGAACAGGACACACAAGCCTCCTCACACCTTCTTTTGTCTTATAAAAGTCTGACTTCTTTGGAGTAATGTCTTGCTCATTCCAGCAGCAGTGTTCCAGTTAACTTGGTTCCTTTTTCTCTAGGCTCAAAATAAAATCAGACTCCTCTTGGTTCAGGGCCTGAGGTGAGTCTGCAGCTGGTGAAGAGAGCCGTCTCTTTCAAGGGGCCTCCAGTAGCTTTGTGAGCTTGGTGATGGGTTTGAGTTCTGCCAGGATAATGAAATGCTTCCTCATCCAAACAAACTGTACACCCACCATGGGCCATTTGGGGCTGTCTTTGCTGGTTGGGTCATAACAGGGATGGTTTTTCTCAACGTGTGTGTAGTCTGAGTCAGCGTCTTTCAGAAGCCTCACAAGCGCTTTGAAGCCTGGCTTCTTCACAGTTGCTACGGTAGAAGGCTTTTTTCTCCAGCTTCAGGGCTGGAAGAAAGTTCCGGGCCGGGTAGTTGTGAACACCATCCCAGCACACAGTCTGCTGGGACTGGGCTTGAAGATCAGCAGTGCTGAACATCACATCTACACCTTTTTCTAGTCAGCCTTCTGGCCCTGACTTTATCAGCCACTAACTGCTTAGAGTCTCCCTTAGTTTTTAGAGGCTGAAGCCTTCTGAGGGCTGGAGCTTATCCACTTTAGCTGATGCCCCTGCTGGGTTCTTAGTCTTGGCACATTTTCCTGATGGCCCCTTATTGTCTGGCCCAGCAGGCTCCGCAGCCCCAGGCAGCCTGTTCCCCAGTCTTGAAAGGTCTCTTCCAGGGGGCCCGAAGACCAGACGATTCTGGAATCAACAAAGAGACAAAGAAAGCAACTCTGTATCTGCTCCCAAAAACCTCCCAGGCTCCAGAAATCCAGGCCATAATTAGCACTTTAAAAGAAAGAATAACCTAGTACACAATACTGTAGAATAGGTTAGAATAAGACAATAGAAAATAGTGTATCCAATGTCACAAAGGTATTATTTAGTGAAATATTTGTTTAATTGCCAATACATGTATGTGTGTACTGAGTCTCATAAAATATATTCGTGACTGCGGGTTGCATTCAAAAAGTTTAAGATGCATTGTTTTAGAAGCTTTCCTAAAAGAAGGACCAGCCTGTTAGCCTTTTGATTTGTAGAGGCTGCAAATGTTCACATGGCCACATACCCTAGAAACAGCATATGCTTTCATCCGTTTTGGCTCTTATTGAGTGCTTGGTGCATCTAGGCTCTCTGCTAGACCATGAATAAACTAGCCTCAGCACTCGAGGATATTTTACGAGTAGCTAAGGTCTCCGAAGAGGGAGATAACATGGAGATTGCTCTAATTACTCACAGAGTCGTACAAGCAATGCGGGGAACAGACATTCAGATAAGGTCAGGGTCAAGGTGACCATAACAGGCTCCTTGCACAAGATCAAACAGAAGTTGGGTCTTCAAGAGTGAGTACAATTTGGATAAAAAGATAATATAATATAATAGGATGAGCTCACCATGTCGAAAATGAGAGGAAAGGCCTGAAAGTTTTCAGTCAGAAATTTTCCTGCACATTTACAAAAGCTCACGGTCAGTATGCTAGGAGCAGGGAAGGCATCACAGTCTCTGCCCTCAAAGCATGTGGAGTCACAGCAGGGACAGAATCCGTGGCCTTGTCTGTAAAATGAAGGGGTTAAAATGCACCTGTCACAGTCCCACTGGGGACTGTGAAATCAACTTAGTGGATCGCAGATGACATTGTTTGATGAGATAGAATAAAGTAGCTTAGAAGCCACCAGAGTGCAATGCATGCAATAAAGGTAAGTATGGTTCAAGAAGTTGAGTTCAATCAGATGTGTCTATGTATATGGGACCACAAGCAGTATATTTCTTGTGAGTCTCCATCAAAAAGGCTTAGAAACCATTGAGTAGATGCCCCCTAAGGCTCATTACAGCTCTGTTAGTCACTGACTAGATGACTGGACATTTGTTGTAGGCAACCACTTGTGTGTCCTGATGCATAAGGGTGGGCAGAAATTAGGGGAAGGAGAGAAGATTGGGCTGAAATTGGGAGTACTTATGGTAAATAGCACCCACATCTGTAAACAGAGGAGCCTAGACTGTTCCTGAAAAAATCTTGTGGGTCAAAAATTGTTTTCCAACTTTCTCACCAAATTTGACTCAGCGCCTCACTGCCTCGAATCAGAAATGCAAGGCTTATGAGCAGACAGGCCATATATGAGGAGCTGGAAACATCTGTGATACCAGAGAGCCAGGCCCAACCTGAGGGAGCAAGTTCCTGCTGCCCCCTAACTGCATGGTCAGGAAAGAACAAAGTGGAGGTTCCCTTCACTAAAGGAGAAAGCAAATTGCCTTTAGGGGTGGCAGCTATCTCTATAGGGTGGCACTTCTCGGCCTCCCGGAATAAGCCCCAGGAGTTCTCTGTTCCAGGCTCTCCTATCAGGATGATGAAAATCGGCAGTTAACACCACCCGAGGAGGACAAGAGGGACATCCGGCAATCTCCAAAGAGGGGCTTCCTCCGCTCAGCCTCACTAGGTAAATACTCACATTTCTCTCTCTCTCTCTCTCTCTCTCTCTCTCTCTCTCTCTCTCCAGATGTGACCAGCCAGGGGTCACCCCCAGGATGACTGGTCAGGCATTTGGGTGGCTGAGAAACTGCTGTGGCCTGGCTCGGACAACCCTGCACAATGGCTGCCCAGTGATGAGATAGGATTCTAAGGGCAGGGCTTGCTGGGTGGAACTTGGCCATATGCTACATGATATGGAAGCCAAATGGTAGAGGAGGCGATCCAAGGGCCACTAACATGGCTTCTACACCCCCCGCAGCCCCCCAGGGTATGAGCCTTGCAGGCCTGTGTCCTCTTTCCCTGCGCTGATCACAGTTCTTTGGCTGCTTTGCAGGTAGAAGGGCCTCCTTCCACCTGGAATGTCTGAAGCGACAGAAGAATCAAGGGGGAGACATCTCTCAGAAGACAGTCCTGCCCTTGCATCTGGTTCATCATCAGGTAGCCTCGACTTTTGGATACATCACTGGCCACCACCCCACAGGCTACACAACCCCCACGATTATGGCAAATCCCAAGACACCACTCAGTCTTCCCTGACTTGACCACTCATAGTCCCAACCCCTGACCCTAACAGCCCCTGATGAGGGCACTTATCCACACAAGTGACAACCTTAACAAGGTCTATCATTTCCCGTGGTGGAAACATAGCAACTACTGGTGAGCAGGAGCTCCTCACATGGTCCCAAAGGGTCAGCAGTGCCAGGATTCTGCCTCACCTTTCTTCCTACAATGGTACAGATGTTCCCTCCACAGACATTGGCTTACACTACAGAGCGCTCAGGTGGATGTGCTTACATATAGAGTTACTTACAGGGTTATGGATGTACTTACATAGAGTTCCAAAATCCACAGAAACAGAAATGATCAAAGACTCTCCCAGCAACATGGTCAGGAGTAGAGACTGATATTCAAGGAAAGTAGGTCCAGAAAGATTTGATAGGTGAGGTACCTCTTGGCATGGCTGACTCCAACTAAGCCAGTGAAATCCAAGACACCAATATCCAACATAATCTCAGGATCATAGAACTAATGCAAACCTCAAAGGACCAAAGCCCAGTCTCTTACCTCTGGGAAAATTAGGGTCTAAATTTCCAAAACATTTTACCTCTCAAATTGTATACTCCCTCACCATAGGCCTGTGCATTAGATTATTTCTTCTCATACCCAAGGGCACTCAACTACCAATCAAAACTTATAATGCTCAAAAGATGGCCTGTGTGGTTCAGCTAAGTTTATATTATTTCAGCTCAAAGTATCCACTGTTTCGTTTAAACGATGTGGCATTCCCAGCATACATACGATTTCCACGGGACTTTCTGGAGTACTGAGCATAGCCTCACACTTCCTTCACATCTCCACGGAACCAGGGACCCAAGCTGGGGACGGGACCATCAAGAGCTGTGGGCAGGGGAGGTGGGCTGGGGGGACACTGTGGGTGCACACTTTCTCGTGGACACGTCCCCTCAGAGCAGGTCAATGTGGTGGTGACGTGCGGGTTAGTAAATAGTCTAGTTCTAATCAACATGTAAATAGCCTAATCACAGCACAGTTTATGATTTGGACAATAACGCAGAGACAAGCTGAGCTAAGGATCAGCAGGACATTCTTAATGGCCTGATTAATTGTGAAAATTAAAACAATAAGTACTGATTTTTGTCTAACACCTTATGGTGCACAGTATACTCCTTCACAGACCATATTGCACTTAAACCTCCTGTCAGCCCCGCAAGATAGGTAGATAGAGGACATTCGTGTGTTCTGGTTTTACCGCTGATGACGGCAGCGTTCCTTCTAGACCGCTCACAGGAAAACCAAAAGCTAGAGAATTCGTAGCTGACTGGCAATAAGGCCAGTGCTGAGAAGCAGACGACCTTGATTCCACTCCTTAGCAGCCTTCTAGATTTGGAGGAGAAAGTGATCACTGCAGACAGATATGATCACAAAATATATTTTAGGGTGGCAGACATGAGCACTGGTTCGTGATGGGATGGGATTCAGAGGGCTGAAAATGATGGGTGTGGGCTCCAGGCGAGTGGAGCTAGCTGGGAACGTCAGCTGCTAAGAACAGGCAGAAGCCTGACCCCTTGCAGTAACCCATGCCCCTTGTGTGTCCGCAGGCATTGGCGGTGGCAGGCCTGAGCCCCCTCCTCCAGAGAAGCCATTCCCCCAGCACATCCCCCAGGCCCTGTGCCACCCCACCAGCCACACTGGGCAGCCAAGGCTGGCCCCCACAGCCTATCCCCACCCTGCGGCTGGAGGGGGCCGAGTCCAGCGAGAAACTCAACAGCAGCTTCCCGTCCATCCACTGCAGTTCCTGGTCCGGGGAGCCCACACCCTGCAGTGGGGGCAGCAGCACCATCCGGAGAGCCCGGCCGGTGTCCCTCACTGTGCCTGGCCAGGCTGGGGGCCGGGGCAGGCAATTCCACGGCAGCGCCAGCAGCCTGGTAGAAGCGGTAAGTGACCCCGAGGTGCACAGCAGGCAGATGGGAAGGAAAGGCGGAGGGCAGCAAGGGGACTTTGTGTGAAGAACAGAGAAGGTCAGATCTGGTTCTTTCCCAAGATGTCCAGTCTCTTGGCCAGAAAGACCCTGACTCCCAGGGCCTACCAAAGGAGGGCATAGTGTGTAGAAAATGGTGATCACACAAGACCCTAGAGACTTCTGATTGGGCTGGATCTGCCACAGGAGGAGAAAGTTCTGAACAACATATCCCTGCTGTAGGCCAGTGAACCCCGAGCAGAAACCCGGCACCACTGTACAGCCAGAGGTGAGCTCTGACTGCGCCAGATGCAAATGTGGGCCTGGGCTGGGTGTGTACAGTATCAGCAGCTGTGGTTCTCGAGCCTGGGGCTCATTAGATTAACCTGGGGAGCTTCAGAAACCAAGGACACATTACATGGATATTTTTTAAAGCCCTCACAGCCAGGGGTGACAATCACTGTTCTAAAACAAGAGTGCTTCCGGCCTCCTCCATGCTCTGCCCTGGCCAGAGCAGCCAGTGCAGTTCTGGCAACCACATTTTGGGGGACTGTGACGAATTGAAAAAAGCACAGACACCGCAAGGGGTTGGCAAGGCCCCTAGACACCATTTCCTATAAGAACTGTCTGGGAACGAGGGAAGCAAACCTGGACAGGCGACGGCTTAGGAGGCCACGACAGGCATCTCAAACCTGTGAGGCCCCTCGTGTCCTTCCTGGGCAAGGGGCTTAAGTGAGGGCCTGGAGCAGATCAACCTGCCACGCAGGCAGATTTCAGGTCACATGAGGAAGACCTTTCCAACAGAACTTTTCCCAAATGAGGAGGGCTTTCCCGTAAAGGAGTGAGCCTGCCATCACTGGGCACATGCAGGCAGAGACGGTGCCCATCCAGTCATCAGGCTGTCATGCAGGAGGCAGAGTTAAACCAGATGACTTCTAAGGTCCCTTCCAGCGCCAAAACCCTGTTCCTAACTTGACCTTGATTATCCCTCATTCAGTTCACAGATTCCACCGAGTGCTGACCACGTGCAGGCTCTAAGTGCGGGGAGACAGCTGAGAGACCATTTTTTGCTCTCATGAGCTTACGCAGTAGTGAGGAGACACAGACAATAAATAAACGTGTGTGGCATATCCCACAGGGTGGGAGCTCTGAAGAAAACTTGAGCAGGAGAGGAAATAAAGAGTGATGGGATGGGGGAGCAGGACAAACGGAACTGGGAGGAAGGCATTCCAGGCTTCACTATGAATCCCTTCCCTTTGGCTCAAAGCCAGTCACTAAAGCGGCCTCTAGGAAGGAGGGAGCAGCTCTGGGATCACCTGCTGGCCCTTTGGAGCTGGAGCAGAAGCAGGTGCAGACATGCTGTTCTGCACACATCCCCACGATCCTTGCCCCACAAATAGGCAAATAGGATTGCAGCAATAGGCAAGGGGCACAAGGTAACAAATGGTTAACAAGTTTCACAAAAGGAGGAGAAGGTTTCTTGGCAAGAATAATATGAGAGGCATGTAGGGGTGGCAGGGAGGAGAAAAGACAGGGAAGGCTGGGTTCTGCCTTAGCAGCACAGCGATACCCTGCTGGGCCCTCTGTGAGCCGAGTTCTCATGTGTTTGACAAGAGTTTTTGAGTGTCCCAGCCAAAATATCTCTCTTCCAGCCCACACACTCCTGCCTGGTTCCTTGGGCAATGCTCACTGTTCAGTCCTTTCCTGTGAGCACCCCTACACACACACACACACACACACACACACAACTTCCCAAAGGTACCAATCACAAGCCCCTTCCTCTAGTCCTAAAGAGAAGAGTTGAGCTCCAGGAATAATGTTCCTCTTTGGTTCTTCTTCATGGTCCTCCCTCCCTGCTTCAGGTCTTGATTTCAGAAGGACTGGGGCAGTTTGCTCAAGATCCCAAGTTTATCGAGGTCACAACCCAGGAGCT
Organism: Suricata suricatta; assembly: GCF_006229205.1. NCBI lineage: Eukaryota > Metazoa > Chordata > Mammalia > Carnivora > Herpestidae > Suricata > Suricata suricatta. Next base: position 103,986,058 of record NC_043709.1, read on the forward strand.
GGCTGACGCCTGTGACATGACCATAGAGGAGATGGAGAACGCCGCAGACAACATCCTCAGTGGGGGCGCTCAGCAGAGCCCCAACGGCACCCTACTACCTTTCGTTAACTGCAGGGACCCAGGGCAGGACAGAGCAGGGGGCCAAGAGGGCGAGACCTGCGCGCCCACCCTGGCGTGTCGGAAGAGCGAGGAGGAGCTCCAGGACAGCAGAGCCCACGTCGGCAGCCTGTAGTAGCTAGGGCTGGGGAGACGCTGGGTTTTTTATTTGTTTCAATGTTCCTAATGGGTTCGTTTCAGAAGTGCCTCACTGTTCTCGTGACCTGGAGTTAACCGGAACAGCGTCTTCATTCATTTCGTTGGGACAAGACGCAGAGTTGGGTGGTGGTGGAGAGTCAGTTTTTCGGGGGGCATGGAAGGCAGCAACCCCAGTTTGTGTTGTGTGCACAGAGGCAGAGTGGTGAGGAGGAGTGGAAGAATCAGGGAGGGAGAGCAAGAGAAGAGACGCCTGCCCTCGCCTCCGGGCATGAAAGAGAACCTCAGCTTCCTGCGGTAGCCCTCACCAAAAGGACCCTATGTCAAACGGGTGTCTTTCAACTTTGCTTGTTTAAAAAAAAAAATCTTTTTGCACATAGTCTGTACGAGCCTCACTGTCTCCATCGAGCCAGGGCCCTGTGGATTTGTAGAAGGAAGCAGGGGTAGGACTTCAGCGAGGACCCAGCCCCATCCCAGCAGAGAGGGAGGAAGAAGAGCCAGAGGCCACAGGAGCACAGGAACCGGCAGCGGAGGGCTGGGGGCGTGGCCTCCCGGCCTATGCCCCGGCCACGCCCACCGGCCTGCGTCGGGATCCCCCTGCCTGCGCTGGGCGCCCGGCTGCAGAACCGCGGCTGGGCCTGCGTGGGGGGAAGGGCAGCCAGCTAGCTCTTGACGCGAGGAGGTGGTGCTGGGCTTCTGTTGAGCGATCTTTTGTTCTGTGGTTTGACATTTTTCTTGATAGCATGTTGCAGTGTTCGGTTTTTTTGGGTTTTGTTTTATTTTCATCTTGTTTTCCCTGAGGGAGGGGAGGAAGAAGTGTTTACAAAGCCTTGTAGCCACCCACCTTACTGTTTTCACTTTTGCAAATGTAAACCAGGTTTGGTTTTACTGTATTTAAAACGATTGTGGTTTTCTTTTTCTACGGTGGGTTCAGTGGAGCCGCTGTAGGCGAGTTTTACCAGCCATTGTGTATGCGCAGTAATTTGTTATAATTTCCGTAGGTAGTAACAACAATTTTTGGAGTTTGGTTTTATAATTTAAAGGTAATGCACTTGATGTGGTCTTGCACATATGGGTGATTGAGTTGGGTTCTTTTTAATGCTGGGTGTATCCGTGGGTGCCAGAGAGAGGAAGCACGGATGGGAGTCTCTGTGAGTGTGTGTGCTACGTGTGTAGTGGGTTGTCAGGGCACATGTCCTACGTGTGTATGGGCACCCATGTTGTGCGCCCATGCGTGAATGAGTGTGTAGCTCCCCCTTTCTGGTCTAACTGTGGGGAGATCTGAATCTGGGGCCATTTGAAAGCAAAAACAAACCACTGTCTCTGCTTCTGAAACGGGAATCAGTAACTCTTTGCATTTTCTGTCCCACAAGATATGCAAAAACAATGCAATAATATTCATTTTAAAAATACAATTGTGAGTTGTGTTGGCATTAAAACTGTATGTAAAAAAAAAACACAGAGAAATTTAAGGGAAAAACTCAAGAAGGCGTTTTGCTTCGATATATTCCGTGTAATGTTTTATTGCATTGATAATGTTTCTGTTGAAGAAACTGCTATACTTGAATTCAGGTCAGTTTCAGTATTTTACAAATATTTTTTTAAAACTGAATTGCAATTGTGCCAAGCGAACATAATGAATTGAATTAAGTTTGTTTTTGAATTCACTTCTTGTATATTTTGCTGCATGTAAGTAAATCATTTTGTATTTGGAGTGTGACAAGCTTTACCCTTTAACTCTGGAGTGCTTTTCTATATGTGGTTGGGGGAAAGGGAACGAATATTCTTTTAATTTGTACAATGAGTAAAGGTATCACCAGTGTAAATCATTACTCTGCAATCCACAAACAGGTTTGGACAATACTGTTTTGCATATCTTGTGTTCGCTTCCGTTTCCCTCAATTTCTCCAAAACTCTATGATAAGTATATTCATACTACATCTTGCTTTGAGAGACCAGGACATGTCTAATTCCTGTCTTCATTCTATCCACTCTGCTCCAGTTTTCTGATTTGGACTTTCTCTAGGGACAGTCCTTCACCATGACGGGACATCACCGGGCTGGCATCAGGATCCCCCATGGGAGAGGTGGCTGGCTTTGCTGTTCCACCGCACAAAGTTTCCTCAGTGGTTCTCTCAGGAAAGTGTTCAGTGACTTGAGAGGATGGAGCTAGAGCCGGGCTGGTTGGAGGGAGGGAGTCCTCCCCTTGGCAACTGCTCTACCCAAACTCAGATGGCAGGGGCCGGAAAACAGCGACCAGGTAAAATCTTTGTCCATCCAAAAGTCAGCTCTGTGTTGTTCGCTTCATCTCTTCCTCGCTCTGGAGCAGGATTTCCTCCAGACCTACCCTAGTGTGTGTGGCAGCCATGGAGGGGACCAGGGCCACCAGGGAGGAAGTGTCAGGAGTTCACAGTGATCGTGGAACCAGAGACTTTGCGGGAGCATCTCTTAGGCCCATATGCATCTACCTAGAATATCATCCTGTCAGTGCTGTTTCCTTCAGATAGATTTCAACAGTGATGGTTGAAAAGGAAGTGATGTGGGGAAAACAGGACCCAACCGTTCATCCAGGATTTACCTATTGAATGTCTTCTGGGCCCAGGTGCTCTCCTTATATGAGCAGCCTAGACATTAAAGTTGGAGAAAGTCCATTTCTCAGTGAAGATGAGTTTCACTTTCAAGGATTGATTCATGAAAAAGTGGAGAAATGTGCTGGATACTCCCAGGTTAGCTGACAGTCTAGAAGCAGAAGGGTTTCTTCCTGTTTCTCCAAGCCCAACCCATCCAATCTTTTTTGGTTTGTTTTCAGTGCTGTGGAGGCCTTCTAGAAATTACAGTTAGGTACCACCCTTTGTCTAGTTTCCCAAGGTATCTGCCACTGTGCTGCTAAGATTTTAGTTATAAGAGAGAGGGGAGCCCTTTTGTATTAATACCTGGTTCTTGCTGTACATTTGGGCCCTGGATAGAAATTTGGGATCTTAATTGACCACATGCACACAAACACACACAACACACTCACACACTCACTCAGCCTTCCTGCTGTTTCTTTTTTCCTTTTGGACTTCTTCTGCATCACCAAATCTCATTGGCCAGCTGCAGAGGCTGTCTCGAGCCATGGGGTCTTTCTAGCATGACCTCATGGTCACTTGGTAAAAGGCTGACATAAAATACTTGTCATCATGACAGACTGGTTAAGTCCGTCATGAAATCATGAACCTCATCCATTAAGTGACGCTCACTTAGAGCAGAACTTGCCCCATCACCTTGTAAAACATAACTCAGATCCTCTAAGAACCCATGAGGGGCAGGAGAAAGCTGCTAATGGCTGAGGACCAGCAGGACTGGAAGAAGCGCAGTGTAAGTTCGGGGGGTGGTGAACGTGACTTATTTGTCCTCTGAATGGCCCAGACTCTTATTTCCATACTTGGGCTTTTCAGTAATTAGTTGTGTGTGTGATTTTCAGTTGTCTCCTTTCTGCCTGTTTCTAGAAAGTTCTTTTTGGTCTTGAACAGAAAGAGAATGTTCTCCTAGGTTTTGGCTTGATCCATGATTTTTTCTCTGCTTTGCTTCAGAGGCTGTTACTTATAGTTCCTCCTCTCACCTTCTAAGTCTGACAGGCTGCCCTCTGCCTGGGAGGTCCAAGGACAAAGGGACAAGGCTTCCTTCTTCTGTCTTTCTCCTGTGACACTGCTTCCAAATCTCAAGGGCTTGTCTGAAGTGAAACTATCATTTTCTCACAGCCATTTTCCTTCCAGAACTTCTGATCATTCACCTAAAGATAGCAAGGCAACCACAGGAGAAGTGTACCTTTCAATGCTAAGGTAAATATCTTTCTGAGAAATAAGAACACCCTGAAAATGAAGAGTTTGGAAGTTGTCGAAACGGTTTCATGGAGGCCAGTTGATGCATGCCCATCATTCCTAGGACATATAGCAAGAACCTAGTTTAGGAATACAGAATGCCCCTGGTAGTCAGGTTTTTAGCCTCATGAAAGCACAATTATAAATGTTGCTAAGGAGTATGAAAGCATCTCTGTCCTGAGGGACTTAGAAAAAAAAGAAATATCATTGTCTAAGAGTTAGAAACCATTTAGTAAAGAGGCCAGAAAAGGGCAATCTGGTTTCAAGAAAACCCATTTAAGCCCCAAGTTAGTAAAAACAAAACAAAACAAAACAAAAAAAACCTCACTGATAAGAGTACAGGCAAGTTCTATTTTTTTAAAGACATGGCTCTGGTCAGGGGACAGTATTGGCCAACTCAAAGGGCAGGTCTCAACCTTTTATGCACCTGTTCCCATTATGTGGAAAGAAGTGTCCAGTTCAACCACGTATAAAGGCCAGTACAGGGGAAAGTCTGATGCGTCAAGGATCACCTTTAGAAAAAGAGAAAACTAAAATTTCCATCTGGCATTGTTTTACCAGACAAACTCTTTGGCTAGATGTGGGGTATCTGCCACCCTATCTTTCCTCTCTGCTGGTGTCCCTCCCCTTGTATTAGCCAGCATGCCACTTAAAACAGGCTCTGGTCAGTTGGAAGGTATGAAGGGAGGCCTAATGTCACTTACAGCGAAGCTCCTGGTCATCACACCTGAGTTCCCCATCAGTTCCCTCTGAGGAGACACAAGGAAAAGAGACAAGAGAGCATAGCATCCTACAACTGTCGGGGAAGGGCTCTTCCCCTCCCCCAAGCCTTTCTCTCCATTCCAGACTCCTGCCCACCCTCCTTTGTCCTCAGCCTCCCCCCCCCACTCCGTCTACTCAACAGAAGAGTTGAGAGGAGTCCAATGAGCAGATTCTTCCATAATTTCTTTGTGAAACTAGTTCTGGTTTTAACTTTATTTCAAAGCAATGAAACTTTGCTCTGGAGCCAGACATCGATAGAACAGGTGGTTTCTGCCAGACTTCCACATGGTTGGGGAGACACTGGAACACCACACACATACACACTTCCTTAAGAAACAGGTGCTAGTGAAGAGGTTGAGCTTTACACACATGATAGTGTCCTCCCAGAGGGCTCAGCACTGTGGAGAGAGAACCAGAGTAACTTCCCTGGGTAGAAATAGTGCAATCTGAACCTATTATTACTGTGAACTAAATATTACTTATCTACACTGAGAAATACTACTACTTCTAAAATCAAGACCTTTCCCTCACACGATTTTAAGGGGTTTGCTCCACAGCAGATGCAGTGGTATAGACTCTTCAGCTCTCCAGTATCTAGGAAAGCCTTTTGATGGGTCTCTGAAGGGGAATTAGAGATTGCCAGCTAAGTTGAACAAATCGATTCAACACTGAGAGTAAGTCAGAGTTGGGCCTGTCCACAAAAACCCCCTCAGTCTTTACTAAATTGAGAAATACAAGACACAGACGAGATAATTAAACAACAGCTTGAAATGTCACATCACCAGAGTCAAATATTCTCCCTTCAGATCAGATGCTGGCCTCTTCCCAGAGTGCTGTGCACTCTCTTTTGGGGGGCATCCCATGCATTCCATTTCCCAGAATCTAAAATGACTTGCATAAGTTTCCTAGAAAGGGCAGCATGACATTTAATCTACCGTAAATCAGACATTTACTACATATTTGCCATCCCCAAATCACTCATGTACCTCATACATAAGGAAATATGTTACCTAGATCATTATCAGAAAAATCTCTTGGTGGAAGAGGTTGTACATCTTAAGGGAGGGTGATTTCTATGTGAAGAACTGTGGAAATGGACAGGATGGTTCCTATTTGCAGCTTAAGCCTGAAGAACTCTTGTTCCGATATGCTTGGAGCCCTGGAGTGTACAGGCAGGGGGATGAGGAAGGCGAGGGTGAGTGGGCGCCAGCCTCAGCACGGAGTCACTGCCAAGGGATGCCAAGGGCTGCAGGTTTCAGACCCCCTGCATGAGGTCTCTCCTGAGCCCGCAACCAGGAAGGAAGAGAAGAGAAAGTTCCCTTCTGTAGAGTCACAGGAGGAATAAAAGAGGACTGGTCACTGCGTCCTGTACCAAGCTCCCCCCCCCCCCACCGTAAGATTTCCCAACATGAAGAAACTATATCAAAGCTTAAAAGAAAAAAAACTTGGGAAATCAAGGGTAGACAGTTGTAAACAGATAACCCTGTGCAAAGGGCTCCTTCACAAGGCAACTCCAGCGACCCAGATGCTATGGGCTCTTTTATGCTTGCACACATCATACCGTCCATGCATCAAGCTGCATCACACTCCCCCAAGTTTGGAATCCATCTCTTGGTTTCTCAACTAGATTATGCACCACCCCATAGCTGCTTCCTGCCCTGCCCAGAACATGTGCTGTTCCCCCAGAGCCTCATGGGAATGAGGTCTAGCACCAAATAGGCGTGGATATCAGAGGCATAACCAATTTGGACAAATCTGTACTGGTAGTAGTTGAGAACAACCTGTAGAAAAACAGACAAGTTCGTTAAGAAATTGGGTGATGGGTCCCCTAGCTGGTGAAGCACCGAATGTCCGTTACTCTCTTAATCGTCCTGTTTTAATACCTATAGCATCCAAGAAAAATTCCCATCCATGTAAGAGGCTCCAGATACATCATTCTCTCCTCATGTCCTTCTGCTCAGGCCTGAGCCAATCTGTATCCTGCTTGTTCTCAGAGCTTCACAGAAAGATGAGCGGTGCCTCCATTGTCATCCCACTGCCTGTCACCACCCCCCACACCCTTGCACACCCCACACCTTCCTCTCCAGGCTCCACGACTTCACGGTCTTACTGTTGTAAATACTGTTGTACAGTTTGTAATCATCAAATAATCCCGTTGTCAAAGGCTGCGCCTTCTCACTCTTGAGAAAGGCCAGGGAATCTAGAAGGGGTAACCTTTCAAGAAGAGCTTCAGGGTCATCTCTGTGTGAGACGCTATGTATATTCCTGTAAGATTGCATTTTTATCTAAGGAATGATGTTATTTAAAAAACAAACAAAAAAACAAAAAACAAGAATTGCAAATAAATTTCTTAACAATGTCTACACTGGTTTAATCGTATCTTCCACAACCCTCTTCTCATGTTTCCTACAGGTTACAAAAATACATTTAACTACAGATCACCCTCTCAGAAGCTCCACAGGAGTGGGAAGCCGGGAAAACATGTGAAATCTGAATCCAATGATAATCTCTAACATTATTTCAGCAATTTATCTACTCCTTCCAATGAAAATGTTAACAGAAAACAGTCAAAAGTTGACAAGGAAAGAGAATAGGAGGAATTGAATAGATGATCCACAAACTAGAAGAGCAGCACCGCCCTCCCCCCCCCCGCCCCCCCCAGTATTTGGAAAGGCATAAAATTGGTTTTGAATGAATGAAAGGAAGAAGGGAGGAGGAAGGGAAGGGAAAAAAGGAGGAGGGAGGGGAGAGATCGGATTATGTATATTAAAGATTAGAAATGCAAGGTTCTTTTTTTGTTGTTGTTCTATTATTAAACTGGCTCTGACAAAGCCTCCAGAATAATTCCCTGTGTAAAAATAATTTGTCCCAGAAGTCCATGTGTCTTAGTTGAATACAATTATAACAACAGAAACCTCCTGCCCATGGAGGATCGAGTCCATTTTAAGAATTAAGAGACATCACCCAACCTCCCTACTTCTCCAGAGCTGCCCTCTTCCTTAGCCCACCACCCAGACCCTGAGCTCTGAAGTCTAGGGTCCTATGAGGAGAACAGAGGAGTGAAAGAGCTGGGGACAGTAGCTACTGGAGCAGGCTAAGAGGTACTCCACAGGGACCTGCCCACAAGGTCACAACCCATCAGCAGGTCCAGTCATTACAAAACTGCCAAAGTTTGTAAATGATACTTTTAACCAATGAGAATCAATTTAAGATTTACCCTATAACGAAATTACTTTGCCTTGCATTTTGTATGCTTTCCCGAATGGGAGTAAAAGGAGGGATAGCCCATTGCAGCAATTAAACATAACCATTGGAGCATGCCACCTAACTGAGGCATCCGTTGTGCGTGCAGGGCCTCATTTCTGCTTTACAATTTGGTGTCAGCTGTTTAGGTCTGGCCTGGCCTTCAAACCCTCTTCCTACATCAGGTCCACTTCTGCCCATTTCTTCCTTTCTCCCCAAAAGGAAGATGTGGTTGTTGATCTGACGGTCAGAGAGCCACACTTGCTAATGAGCTGGATTACTGCATGGTAAAAAAAAAAAAAAAAAAAATCAGTATACATACAAGAGACTCCTTCATGTCTTTTAATTTTCTAGCCTCCCTGTAGTGACCAAAACTAAGCATTTTTTAAAATAAATCTTTATCTCTTTCTTATTTTTTCTCCCTTTGTTTCCATATGGCTTGTCAGGTAAGTGGCTCAGCAGTCTCTCAATCTCTTGCTCTTCACAGTATATATGGATATATTAGCCCAAGAATTTGTGGAAAGTGGGGGAGCAGAAGACCCTGAACTGACCATGAGCCAAAATGACGGGCTCCAATCCAGCCTTCACAGAGCGTTGTGTTGTACATTCCCAGACATTATTCTGGCTAATGATAGAGTAACGTTTATTTTCTAATTGACTACAATTCCATGTATATAATTTCCTGGGGAATCCCACAGGAAGAAGAGGCAGGGCAGGACTTGGCACTTGATCAGTTCAAAGAACATCAAAATCCCCCATCACAAAAGTTGACCATTTAGCCCAAGTGTTTCAATGATACTCCATTGAGATTCCAGGTGACACAATTTTGGAATCAGAAAATATAGTTATAGATTTGAATGTCATTATCTCTGTGGCATGATTCCTGATACTCAGCAAAGCCTTCTCTCTTCACAATTGACACATACAATTCTAGCATGTCTTCTCTTTTTAACTTAGGTAATTCTTATCAAAGTGTGGTTTCTGAACCACCCAGCAGAATCGCTTGGAAGGCTTGATTAGAACATGGATTCCTGGGGCTCCTGGGTGACTCAATCAGCTAAGCAACCAGCTCTTGATTTCGGCTCAGGTCATGATCTCATGGTTCCTGTGTTTGAGCCCTGCATCGGGCTCTGCATTGCCAGTGCTTGAGATTCTCAGTCTTCCTTTCTCCCTGCCTCCCTCTCTCTTTCTATTTCAAAAATAGATTTTAAAAAAATTTAAAAGAATACATATCCTTGTTTTAACCCCAAATTTGTCCTTATCCCAAAGCTATTAAATCAGATACTTCGAGGTTGGAGTCCATCAATATGCATTTCAGCAAGCTTTCCCAGTTCTCATTTACACCAAACATTTTGAACTACTGGTAACAGACTGATTTCTATTAAAATGCAAGGTCCCTGGGAGAGGAAATTTTTTAAGCTTCTTTTATTCCTTCCACTACATCTTAGGGGAAACCAGAGGTCTGAGGGTATAAGTAAAAGATTTGAGAGGTTTTGATGGGAAATGGGAGCAATTGTTGTCAGCACTGAGGAGAGAGAGTGGAGACAGAAGGGAGGGTACAAAAATATGTGCAAGAGGGTAAGGGTTTAAGTAAAAGAACCAGAGGCATAGTGAGGCAAACTTCTATTTCATCTACCTAGGAATTTTGATTTGGCTGGGGAAGCAATGTAGTCAGATAAAGCAGGTGATCTGGCCTCTGTTCTAAGATCCAGAGAGAAACGAAAGGTGGCTTGACCTTCTGCACATGGCTGCCATCTTAAACCTCTTCTTAGGAAACTGGAAAGACTTCTGAAAACTCCTTTGAAGGTGTAGTAGTCCTCAAACTCAAGCTACTGTCAGGGGGGGCTCTCTCCTAGTCCTATCTAGAGCATCTTAAGTTAGAGGAATGCCAGCACTCTCATCAGGGATCAGACTAACGGGCTGGGACTGATAGGCTATAGGAGGAGAAAGAAAGAGAAGACTCTGAGTGTTGAGGGAAAGGATCTTGTTGAACTACCTGTACTTCAGGTGTTCTCCAAACATAGCAATGAGTGGCAGTCACCTCTAGAAATTCTACCTACATAATATTAAAATGTCAGGCTTGTGCTCAGGAAAGGAGAGAATTTGAGATACGTTAGAATTAGGATGGCTACATGGTATGTTGTCTACAACTAGGACTTCTGAGAGTAAAGAAGGCCTGGTCCCATAGTTGTTCAGTCCAATGAAGACATTTGGTCATTCTGGTTAGAACCCAGAAGGGAGTGTAGTCTAAAAAAGATGCAGCATGGGTTAGATGCCACTTGGTAGACAGAGTCTCCTTTACCTCCACTCTTGCTCCTAAAATCTACTATTCTCAGACTGACCTTTTTAAATAAATTGGACTATATAGGGTTGTGGGTAACTGTTAAGCTGATTAAAATAAATCAGATTACATCACATCCCTGCTCTCAATTGTCCAATGCTTTCTCATCACGTTTGGATTAAATACCAAAACGCCTGGGTGGCTCAGTCGTTTCAGCATCTGACTTCGGCTCAGGTCATGATCTTGGTTCATGGGTTTGAGCCACGCATCAGGTTCTGTGCTGACAGCTCAGAGCCCGGAGCCTGTTTCAGATTCTGTGTCACCCTCTCTCTCTGTCCCTCGCTTGTTCACACTTTGTCTCTCTCTGTCTCAAAAATAAGTAAACATTAAAAAAATTGGAAGTCTTTACCATGATCTATAAAGCCTTAAGTGTCTCATGTCACCTACCCCTCTACTCCTCAGACCTCATTTCCCACCACTGTCCCATCCCACTCACTCCCAACTATACTGACCTTCTTGCTGTCCATTAAACACATAAAATGTATTCATCCCTTTGCCAGTTATCAACTTATTGCCATGCTTTTTACCCTGCTCTGTGATACTAGAACTCAACCTTATGAACCTTTCTCCTTTGCCAGCTAGCTCAGTGTTCGTATAGTCTGTAAATAGAGGCACTGAAAGGCCATTACAAGGCCATTGCAAAATAAAGGGACTTTCTTTCACAATTCAGTGTGCTATTTTTAGACACATAGCCATGGAGCAGTATGTGGGAGGCTTGGTACTGGTCATCTCAGTAGCTTTTACATACCAACTCCAGCCAGCCAATGCCCTCCAGCAAGTTTCTCCACCATGGAAAAGGCCATGTTTATGGACGCACTCTGACCCATGCCCTCTGGCAAGTTTCCTTAGCACTGGAAGGCTGTGTAATCCTACAGCAGCCAAGCCTCTCCAAGGTCTGAGTCAGCCTTGAGGTGAGTGGTCAGGAGCGCTCTTCTAAGTTCTTGGTTCCTTCCTAAACTACTCTCCCTTAGCCCTAGAGATGGTAGCTGCTTTTTTCTTCTAGTTTGATAGTTAACCCCTTTTATTTTTTTGAGACTTTTTAAAATATATAGTTTATTACCAAGTTGGTTTCCATATAACACCCAGTGCTCCTCCCCACAAGTGCCTCTCTCTATGACCTTCACACCCCTTCCCCTTCCCTCCTTCCTCTTCAGCCCTGTTTGTTCTCAGCATTCAAAAATCTCTCATGATTTGCCTCACTTCCTCTCCCCAACTCTTTTCCCCCACCTTTCCCATTCCCATAGTCTCCTATGGTAAAAAGCATGGCAATAGGTCTCTCCTGTTAGACCTATGAGAGACAACATATGGTATCTGTCCTTCTCTGCCTGACTTACTTCGCTTACCATGACTCCCTCGAGGTCCATCCATTTTGCTACAAATGGCCAGATTTCATTCTTTCTCATTGCCATGTAGTACTCCATTGTGTATATACCACATCTCTTGACCCATTCATCAGGTGATGGACATTTAGGCTCTTTCCATGATTTGGCTATTGTTGAAAGTGCTTCTATGAACATTGGGGTACATGTGCCCCTATGCATCAGCACTTCTGTATCCTTGGGTAGATTCCAGCAGTGCTATTGCTAGGTCATAGGGGAGTTGTATTGATAGTTTTTTGAGGAACCTCCACACTGTTTTCCAGAGCAGCTGCACCAGTTTACATTCCCACCAACAGTGTAGGAGGGTGCCCGTTTCTCCACATCCTCGCCAGCATCTATAGTCTCTTGATTTGTTCATTTTAGCCACTCTGGCTGAGTTAACCACTTTTATAAGCAACAATTCTTTATATTAAATTTCTTCTATTCAAATTACTGGTGTGAGATCTGTCTCCTGATTGAACCCTGATACAGAATTGATACTGGAATGGCCTGAGGAGACAGACCCTCAATGATAGGAATGGGAGATGAGTTTGATCATTTATTAGCATCTGAGGGCAGTACTGAGTTCTTTACCAGTAGAAAGTGGATGCCAGTTTTCCATAACATAGAGTGACATGTGTTTGGGAGCCCAAAGAGCTGTTGCACTTATTATTATGGCAGTAGTAATGACAAGGATTGTGGTGTGGAACTGACTTTCCCGAGTGCATTGCATTACTTACGGGAAGAAAAAGACAAGCTCAGGCACATAATCTGAGAATCAGAAAGCTTCTACCACAGTCCTAATATAATATTTTATTTCTTATAACCAATATTGCTGAATATCGAGGACAAATTTAAGGAAGTGGCTGAATTACAATAGCAGTTGGATTGACAGCCTTTACAAGCTTCCTAAGTGAAAATTAGAACACTGATTGAGAAATAATGAGACCTTGAAACATGGATGGAGAAATCTGGTAGGATTCAAATGAAGTTGAGATTCTAAAATCTGCAAGTCACTCTGAGCACCCCTTTGCAACAGAAGCAGATCAGTGCTACAAAGACTAACCTTCCTTTGTTGGAAAACTCTATGATAACTTCATCTCGGGCAGAGGTTTTGAAAGGAATGCTTATTATCCTCAAGATGCACTATCATCACCTCTTGTTGCTACTAGACCCACAACTTGGGTCAAATCTCAGCATGTTTCAGGGGCTCAAACACACAGCATGACCCAAGAAGAAATGAATTATAAGACTTATAAACCTAGGAAATATGTGGGTTAGATTCAAAGGGAGTTAGAACATAGAGAGTAGAGGGGCACCTGGTTGGCTCAGTTGATTAAGCATCTAATTTTTTATTTCGGCACAGGTCATGACCTCACAGTTCATGAGATAGAGCCCCTCATTAGCATAATGCCTGCTTAGGATTTACTCTCTCTCCAAGTCTCTCTGCCCCCACCCGCTTGTTCCCTCTCTCTCTCTTAAAATAAATAGATAAACTTTAAAAAAAAAAAAAACATGGAGAGTGGAATAAAACTCGGTATCAAACCAAATTAATTTATACTTAGGTACTTACTAGAGATCCCAGATTTTACATTTTAAATTATGCAGCTAGAAGAAGTGGCTGTAACACCGTAAGTGGTCAATGACTCTTGGACTCACTAGTGTCCTCTGCTTAATGAGAGTGAGATGCCATCGTTTCCACGATCTGATAAAAACAAAGGAATCTGAATGCTTAGGAAGATGGAAATGTTGATATGAATTTATCATGTGTAACATGCATACCCATCCCCTCAACCACATTCCCTGAGAAGGCTTAGAGGACCTTCCCTTCACTAAGATTTTGAGAAACAAATTAGTGAAGGAGTACCTGCATCCTTTCAAAGCTCTGTGGTTACTCTCATTTATAGACTAGATATGGCCATGGGGATGCTACACTGATTTCAATAGGTTTAATGAAATCCTGGAGTTAGGCCAAGAGGCAGCATGTCACTACGTGACAAGGTGAACACATTTACTACATAAAGAGGAGCAGGAACAAAGGTAATCAGAATGCTTTTGGCCAATTGGGATCTCAAGTGGTGGTTAATTGATCATATAGTAATAAAAGAGATCTCCTATTAAAATATGGCTAGGTCCATGGCAGGACCAAATCCAGCCCTTACCTATTTTTATAAATAAAGTTTTATTGGAACACAGCTACACCCATGCGTTTACATACTGTCTATGGCTGTTTTCCTGCTATACCTATAGAGTTGAGTAGTTGCAACAAGGCCTGTTTGGCCTACAAAGCCTAAATTTTTACTATTTGTCTTTTCTCAATAAAAGTTTACCAACCCAGGGATGCCTGGGTGGCTCTGTCGGTTACGTGTCTTACTTCAGCTCAGGTCATGATCTCACAGTTTGTGAGTTTGAGCCCCGCATTGGGCTCTGTGTTGACAGCATGGAGCTTGGAGCCTGCTTTGGATTCTGTGTCCCCCTCTCTCTCTGCCTCTCCCCCATTCTCTCTCTCTCTCTTAAAAATAAATAAACATTAAAAAATTTTTAAATAAATAAGTTTGCCAACCTGCATCTATATAACTGAAAAACTTCTAGTTCTGTTGTTAAAAATCTGATTTGAGTCACTGCCATAGAGACTCAACTTTTCATCCAGTTTCCAGTCCTGAGCCAATTCACAGATCCATAGACCATTGGTTGAAGGGGAGACACTCTGCAGAATGGCCACAAGTATATACAGTAAACATTCCTCAAGACTTCCCTGAGGATATCTGTAGCCATTTGCCAGTAGTTGGGCACTGGGAAAAGGAAATATGCAGACTCTAAGGGATCAGTAGACACAGGCTCTGAATTGATGTTAATTGCTAAGAAACTAAAACACCACTGTGTCCCACCAGTCAGAGTGGGAGCCCATGTACTTGGATGATAGATACATACCTCACAGAATTGTGTCTGGTCAAGGAACTAATTTTGCAGCAAAGAAAGTATAGCACTGGGCTCACGCCCATAGAATCTTCCCACAATATCCCATTACCCGGAAGCAGCTGACTGGATTGAAAGGTGGAATGACTTCTGAAAACTCAGTTACAGTATCAATTGTGAGACCGCACCCTGAAAGGATGGGGTCTAACAGGCTGAAATACATGCTTTGAATCAGAAGCCGTTATATGGTGCTATCTCCCACACAGCCGGAATACATATATACCCTCCAAATCAAAGACCGGAAGCGAGAGAAGCTCTCTGCACTATTATACCTAAAAACACATTGGCAGAATTTTTCACTTCCTATTCAGCAACCATGAGCTTTTCTGGTTTGGACATCTTAGTTCCAAATGGGGAAGTGCTGGGGCGCCTGGGTGGCTCAGCGGGTTAAGCCTCTGACTTCCGCTCAGGTCAGATCTCATGTTCGTGAGTTTGAGCCCTGTGACGGGCTCTGTGCTGACAGCTAGCTCAGAGCCTGGAGCCTGCTTCCAGTTCTGTGTCTCCTTCTCTCTGCCCTTCCCCCTCTCATGCTCTGTCTCTGTCTGTATCAAAAAAAAAAAAATTAAAAAACTTTTAAAAAGAAGTGCTTCTATCAAAAGACATGATGGTTCCATTGATTTGGAAGATGAGACTACCACTTGGCTATTTAGGGATCCTTATGCTGAACCAACAGGCAAGATCCATATGCTGAGCTCTACAGGCTGGAGTGATTGATCACAATTGCCAATGGGAAATTGTGTTGCCCCTACCTAGTAGGGAACAAAGGAAACTATTTCTGGAACTCAGAATATTTCCATACCTAATGATGACAGTTAATTGGAAGGCAGCTATGCTCACCACTATACCACCAACGCTGATGACAGTTAATTGAAAACTAGCAAACAAACAAAAGAAAAAGTCAAGACTCAAAGATTCAGACCCTTCAGAAATGACAGTTTGGGTCACCCTATCAGGATAAGAACCCCCAACCAGAAACTTAAGTTTCTGGCTCAGAACAAAGAAAAACGTAAGTAAAGAAGTGAGAAATATCAACTATGACTTAGTGTCCAACTACAAGGATTGTATTCGTTTTACATATTTTCTTTTTGTATACGTATTTATTTGTAAATTGTAACTATTTTCTTTTTCTTCCTTCCCTTACTATTTTATATACACGGTTAAGTATCTGACTTCAGCTCAAGTCATGATTTCACTGTTTGTGTGTTCAAGCCCTGCATCAGACTCTGTGCTAACAGCTCAGAACCTGGAGCCTGCTTCTGATTCTGTGTCTCCTCTCTCTGCCCCTCTACCTCTCACACACTCCCTCTCAAAAATAAGTAAACATTAGGAAAAAAGTTTTAAAGGAGAGAAAATCAACTTTATAACTTAGCCATTAAGTAACAAAATTTTCAATGGAACTGTGACCAAATTTGAAAGTACTGAATACTGTTGGCAATGGATATAATGTCTATTGTAACTGTTTTCAGTTTGGAGAAAGTGTGAGCTCTTCTTTGTACAAATACAGCTACAGCTTTGTTAAGTGGAAACAGAGTTGTTTCAGTTGTTTGGAAGTTCAAATGTGTGCAGGACTATACATAAGGAAACTGAGTTGCCAAAAGGGTAGACTGTACCAGTTATCAATGTATTGTTTGGTGCTGTTTTGTTTTGTTTTTGTTTTTGTTTTGCCCAGCTTTGTGATACTAAGGCTGGACCCTGTAAACACTTCTCCTTTGCCAGATGGTTGGACGTTAGGATTCATCATTAGATACAATAGGTAATACGGGAAGGACACTAGGAGGCAATAGTATAAAGAAGGGACTTCCTTTCAATGTGCTACTTGTGGTGCAGCAGCCACCAAGTTCTGGGGTGTTAGAGGGTTGACAGAACTGGTCTAAGCAGGTCAGTGGACTGGCTCCACTAGACTCTCTGGCAAATGAGTCTGCTTCTACAGAGTATCTCTGACCCAGGTCTGTCACCTCTGGCAGGTTTTCTCATCCCCCACAGGCTATGTTTTCCTGTAAAAGTCATAGCCTTCCCTCCCGGTTCATCTCCACCAGCTCTGGAGGCAGAAGCTGCTGTGATTGCTACTTCCATATCCCTTGTAGTCCGCTTTTATCCCATTATGTAGTTAATCACCTTTGGCTACTTAGACTTTGCATCAAACTCTCCTTGTTCAAATTATTGGTGTCATTTCTGTTCCTGATTAAAACTTGACCAATACACCACCTCAGGGCCCTTGCTCTTCCCTCTGTCTGAGACAGTCTTCATCTGGATAAATAAATGTTCAAATATAGCTGTTGATGGACCACTATCATTGTCCAGACTGTCCTTCGTTGTGGTTAAACTGAAGCCTCTTATGCAGCCTGATTCTTTGAAACAAGATGGCTCAGATCCAACCACTGGGCACCACTGCCTGCAACCAGGATAACCCCAGGGAAAGGGGACATGCAAGGGTTACTTGTGATATAAACCAGATCTTGCATTTTAGCTCTCAATAAACCTGCCTGATAATAGTATTACCACTACCCACAAGCCCTAGAAATAACATCAAGATTCTTTGAGAGCACAAGATTATATTCCATTTGTCCAAAAATGTATTTATTGTGCCCCTATCATGTACCGGACACTGTTCAGGGCACTGGGGATACAGCAATACTTGGCTCTGATTCACCCCTAAATTTTTTCACAGTTCCCTCTTCTACACAACCTCCAAGCACCCCCTGAATAAAACTTCATCCACAGAGCGTGGCTTCCCCATAAGCCCAGGTGAGTTTCAAAATGGGGTCTCAGAGGCCCCCGCACAGAGTTGTGCTCATGAGAGTAAAAGGCGGCATCTAGCAGCACCGACTGCCAAGCTTGTGCGTGGTGAAGAATGTGTGAGCCCGGCAAGTTCTCATTTACAACAGGAGGTACTGGGACCTCAGGTCCCACCTGTACGAGACCAGTGCAGATCAAGGTGGGTCATTCAAAACAGTAAAAACCTTTACAGGACTGGCCTATGCAGGAGCCTTCTTATCTAGGCAGAAGGGTCAGAAGCAACAGTCACCTCAGTCTCTGGCACTCTCTCCTCAGACTTACATAAGCCCCTCAGACTGTGCCTGGGCCAGCTGCTGGAAGAAAGCAAAGGAGTATTGTTTCCTGGGAGGGAAGAAAAGCTGTCTCCATAGATGCATTAATTATGACACCAGCCAGCCTCTGAAGTCCGTGTGTTAGTTTCCTATTGCTATGTAGCAAATCTCCACAAACTTAGCAGCTTAAAACAACATGCATATATTTTTAAAGTTTATTTATTTTGAGAGAGACAGAGAGACTATAGGGGAGCAGGGGCCGGGCAAAGGAAGAGGCCGAATCTCAAGCCGGCCCTACGCTATCAGCACAGAGCCCAGTGTAGGGGTTGAACTCACAAACTATGAGATCATGACCTGAGCCAAAATCAAGAGTCAGACACTTAAGTAACTGAGCCCCAAGGGCACCCCAACATGCACATATTATCTCACAGTTTCTGTGGGTTAGGAGCCCAAGCGTGGGTCCTCTGCTCATGGTTTTGCAAAATTGCAATCTAGGAATAAGCTGGGCTCTATTCTCATCTGGAGCCTTGACTGGGAAAGAAGCCACTTCAAAGTTCATTAGAGTTGTGGGCATAATTTAATTCCTTTGCAGTTGTCTGACCCTATTTTCTGCTGGCAGTCAGCTGGTGCCACTCTTAGCTCTAAGAAGCTGCCCGCAATTCCTTGTGACACATGCCTCTTCAAAGCCAGCAAGGGAAATTCTCGATCTAATCTGCTAAAATGGAGTCATATATAATATGACATATTCAAAACAGTGACATCTTATTGGTTAAAAGCAAGTCACAGTTTCTGCTTATATTCATAAGGGAGGGATTATGCAAACACATGGACACCAGGAGGCAGAAAATTATTGGGAGCGACCTTGGGATCTGCCTGCCACAGTCAGCCTCAAAAAAACTCCAACTACATACAACCAAGTGGCTTGGCAACATTATGCTTGCTTGGATAACACAGACTGTACCCAACGAGTGAGGCTCTTGGCATTGCCCTCTGTGCCACATCTCACATAAAGCACCTGGAAGGAACCCAAGCCTCAGGCACAAGACAATCACTCAGATTAGTGGTGGGGACAACTGCTTAGCACAGAATGAGGTAACTAGCCATACCTTCCCTGTAACATATTCACTCTGATCCCCATCTTGTTTCCTCCCCCCAGATGTGGAGAGCTTCAGCCATATCTGGTCAAACCACCTTGTGCTTGCAGATGGTGTGACTCAGTAGGGAGCACAAAGCATGGTTGGTAATATATGTGTAAACTTGACCTGGGCTTGAACAAAGCTGAAGGTAGACAGATACAGAAAAATAACAATAATAATTTTTTTTTAAGATAGACAGGTCAGGTCTTGGATCGAGACAAGATTCTGAACATGGTGAAACCCAGTGCACCACTTCTCCAAACCTCATTCCCACCCTCCACACAGCCTCTCCCCATTGGGATTCATCCAGATTTATTCAGTGCTCATTGGAGACTCAAGTGAGGCGGCAAGACTGTGCCCACACCTAGGAGCTTGGGTAACCAGCTCTGACAGTCCACCTGAGAATTTTCCTGTAGAAAAGAATTTCCTTCCCTGTATTTACAACCCAAATTGGGGAGGCCAGAGTACAAGTCAACCAATCTCCTCTGAATCTTTAACAGTCTTAGTTCTAAGACTATGAAAACTCCTCCTGATTTGAAAATACCGGAAGGATGAATAGCAAAATCAAGGCCACGGGCTTCTGGGGAGGACTAAATTAGATAGCACATTTGAAAAACCTCTGGGGGCGCCTGGGTGGTTCAGTCGGTTGAGCCTCCGACTTTGGCTCAGGTCAGATCTCACATTCGTGGGTTCGAGCCCCGCGACGGGCTCTGTGCTGACAGCTAGCTCAGAGCCTGGAGCCTGCTTCCGGTTCTGTGTCTCCTTCTCTCTCTGCCCCTCCCCCTCTCATGCTCTGTCTCTGTCTGTATCAAAAATAAATAAAACATTAAAAAATTTTAAAAAGAAAAAACTCTGAAATGTCATCGAGTGTGTACCACCCACTCCACAGTTAAACAACCTGCGCCCGGCGGTAGAAGGAGGACACAAGAACAACAAATGTTTATTTTATGAAGGACGAAAGCAAAGAAATAGCAGGAAGAAGTTCTGCCCCAGACACAATATTTAAAGGAGCACAAACATCCTAGTGTAAGGGAGGAAAGACTCAACAAGAACTTCAAACATTAGTCAAGCCAAAACTTAGCACTGGCAAGCCCTTTTAACAGGTAATGGTGGATGCGGTACATGAAGAAGCCTGAACAGAAAAGGATGATCATGCAGGACAAGGTCATGAGAGTATAGATGGACATTCGCTTCTCCATGGTCCCCCTGATCAGGCAGATATAGAGTCCAGGACAGCTCTTGGTGCTGCAGTGAATGATGGCTTTGCTCACCAGGGGCAGGTGTTGATACATGAGAAAAAATAAAAACACACACTGTGCGCCAACCTGAAGGAGGAAGTAAAGGAGATACAAAAGCAAAAGCATCTTCTCCTGGTGGAAGCTCAGGATGGACTTCTTCGGGGAAGGGATGTGCTCCTGGATTCCCACCAAGGAGCCTTCCTCCACTTCACCTGCCACTGGCTCCACTGACTTGGCTTTGATCTGCTTGTGCTGAATCTGAGCCATGAAGAATTCCATGAGGAAAAAGAAGGTCAAGAAAATAAAGAAAAAAAAGTACCAAATTCCCACTACAGGACAGCTAAAACTTTTTTCAAAACACTCAATCAAACAAGTATTGGTAATGTTGCCATGGCACCAGAAATCTTCGTGGATGGGAACCCAGGGCATGTGGACCACATACACCACCATTCCATACACAGCGATGAAGCCAAACCAAGCTGTCGCCCAGTGTAGTAACTAGACTTGTCACCAGCCACTGAGTGTAGCACAGGGATCAGTCCAGCCACTGCTGCTGCAGCCATCTCTTCAGATTCTCAAGGGACCACAGAATCCAAGACCAGGAGCACTCCTGACAGCACCTCAGGAAAGGCAGGAAAGGAAAGAAAAACACAATGTCAGAACTTGCAAGCAGGTGCCAAGAATCCTAAGCACATCCAAGGAGATGGCTCAGGTTTTAGATCTGCCACCAGTGGTCAGTTTCATATCTTTATACCATGCAGTATTTGTGCCACACGTTGGGGTTATTCCTCTCTCCACGTTTCAGCCTATGATAAAGGCTGTCCACTATGGACATGCCCACTTGTACATCAGTTACATAACTCATCTCTCCTAGTAGATTATCAGCTTCTGAATGAGACAAATTTTATTCACAGTTAAAATGCCCATATCATCCAGTATAGATGATTACACATAAGGATCTAATTAGATGTGATAAATGAACAAAAGATGGATGGAATGACTAAATGAATTCAACAATTTCAGTGTGTCTGGCTGTTCTAAAAGCCCTATGGCAATCTCTATACTTAGTATCTTTGCCAGGAGATTTCCTAAGACTATAGAGAGAAAGAATAGAACATTTTCTTTTCTGTCATGCACATGACTTCTGTTCCACCCACCCAAAATTCTTCACATGGTACCTATCACCATACTTTATTGATACTACTACTAATAATCACAAACAATAATAGCATAAATAATATAAACAATAACAATGATATGGATGATAGCATTAATCACTTATTGACTGCCTATTTATGGCAAGCTCTATGCCAGTAGTTTAAATACATTACCTTTACAGAAGGATAAAACATTTTAAATCTTCTTATTTTTATTTATTTACTTATTTTTAATTTACATCCAAGTTAATTAGCATATAGTGCAATAATGGTTTCAGGAGTAGATTTCAGTGATTCATCCCCTATGTATAACACCCAGTGCTCATCTGAACAAGTGTCTTCCTTAATGCCCCTTGCCCATTTAGCCCATCCCCCACCCACGACCCCTCCAGAAATTGTTTTTTCTTTGTATTTAAGGGTCTCTTATGTTTTGTCCCCCTCCCTGTTTTTATGTTATTTTTGCTTCCCTTTCCTTATGTTCATCTATTTTCTATCTTAAATTCCACATATAAGTGAATGAAGTCATATGATATTTGTCTTTCTCTGACTAACTTATTTCGCTTAGCATAATACCCTCTAGTTCTGTCCACGATGTTGCAAATGGCAAGATTTTATTCTTTTTGATTGCCAAGTAATACTCCATTGTGTGTGTGTGTGTGTGTGTGTGTGTGTGTGTGTGTACCACATCTTTATCCATTCATCTGTCGATGGACATCATTTGGGCTCTTTCCATACTTTGGCTATTGTTGATAGTGCTGCTTATAAACATTGGGGTGCAAAGTGTCCCCTCAAAACAGCACACCTGTATCTCTTGGATATATACCTAGTAGTGCAATTGCTGAGTTATAGTTCTATTTTTAACCTTTTGAGGAACCTCCACACTGTTTTCCAGAGTGGCTGCATCAGTTGCATTCCCACCAGCAGTGCAAAAGAGATCCTCCTTCTCCACATCCTCACCAACATCTGTTGCTGCCTGAGTTGTTAATTTTAGCCATTCTGACAGGTGCGAGGTGGTATCTCATTGTGGTTTTAATTTGTATTTCCCTGATGACGAGTGATGGTGAGCATTTTTTCATGTGTCCGTTAGCCATCGGATGTCTTCTTTGGAAAAGTGTCTATTCATGCCTATTTCTTCACTGGACTATTTGTTTTTTGGGTGTTGAGTTTGATAAGTTCTTTATACATTTTGGATGCTAACCCTTTATCTGTTATGTTATTTGCAAATATCTTCTCCCATTTTGTTGGTTGCCTTTTAGTTTTGCCAATTGTTTCCTTCACTGTGCAGAAGCTTTTTATCTTGACGAGGTCCCAATAGTTCATTTTTGCTTTTGTTTCCCTTGCCTCCAGAGACATGTTGAATAAGAAGTTGCTGCAGCCAAGGTCAAAGAGGTTGTTGCCTGCTTTCTCCTCTAGGATTTTGATGGCTTCCTGTCTTATGTTTAGGTCTTTCATCCATTTTGAGTTTATTTTTGTGTATGATGTAAGGTGGTCAGGTTCATTCTTCTGCATGTCACTGTCCAGTTTACCCAATGCCATTTGCTGAAGAGACTGTCTTTATTCCATTGGGTATTGTTTACTGCTTTGTCAAAGATTAGTTGGCCATACATTTGTGGGTCTATTTCTAAGTGTCTCTTTTGTGCCAGTACCATACTATCTTGATTACAGCTTTGTAATACATCTTGAAGTCTGGAATTGTGATGCTTCCAGCTTTGGTTTTCTTTTTCAGGATTGCTTTGGCTATCTGGGGTCTTTTCTGGTTCTATACAAATTTTAGGATTGTTTGTTCTAGCTTTGTGAAGAATGCTGGTGTTATTTTGATAGGAATTGCATTGAATATGTAGATTGCGTTGGGTAATATAAAAATTTTAACAATATTTGTTCTTCCAATCCAGGAGCATGAAATATTTTTCCTTTTCTGTGTGTGTGTCTTCTTCAATTTCTTTCATAAGCTTCCTATAGTGTTCAGTGTACAGATTTTTTACCTCTTTGGTTTATTCCTAAGTATTTTATAGGTGAAATCAATGATTTCACTTACTGTTGCTTCATTATTGGTGTGTTGAAATGCAACCTATTTCTGTGCATTGACTTCATATCCTGTGACTTTGCTGAATTAATGGGTTATTTCTAGCAGTTTTTTTGGTGGAGTCTTTTGGGTTTCCCATGTAGAGTATCATGTTGTCCGTGAAGGGTGAAAGTTTGACTTCCTCTTTGCTGATTTGGATACCTTTTATTCCTTTGTGCTGCTGACTGCTGAGGCTAGGACCTCATACTCATACTATGTTGAATAACAGTAGTGAGAGTGGACATCTCTGTGGTGTTCCTGACTTTAGGGGGAAAACTCTCAGTTTTTCCCCATTAAGGATGATATTGGTGGTGGATCTTTCATATATGGCTTTTATGATCTTGTGATATGTTCCTTCTATCCCTGCTTTCTTGAGGGTTTTTATGAAGAAAGGATGCTGTATTTTGTTGAATGCTTTTTCTGCATTGATTGAAAGGATCATGTGGTTCCTGTCCTTTCTTTTATTGATGTGATGCATTGCATTGATTGTTTTGTGGATCCTGCATCCCAGGTATAAATCCCACTTGGTTGTGGTGAATACTTTTTTAAATGTATTATTGGATCCTGTTGGCTAGTATCTTGTTGAGGATTTCTGCATTCATGTTCATCAGGGAAATTGGTCTGTACTTCTCCTTTTTAGGGGGGTCTTTGTCTGGTTTTGGAATCAAGATAATGCTGGCTTCATACAAAGAATTTGGAATTTTTCCTTCCATTTCTATTTTTCTGGAATTGTTTCAAAAGAATAGGTGTTAACTCTTTTTTCAGTGTTTGGTAGAATTCCCCTGGAGAGCCATCAGACCCTGGACTCATTTGGGGGGAGATTTTTTGATTACTAATTCAATTTCTTTACTGGTTATAGGTCTGTTCAAAATTTGTTTCTTTTTCTTTCAGTTTTGGTAGTTTATATGTTTCTACGAATTTGCCCATTTCTTCCAGATTGCCCAATTTATTGGCATATTAATTGCTCATAATATTCTTTCATTATTGTTTGTTTTTATGCAGTGCTGGTTGTGATCTCTACTCTTTTGTTCTTGATTTTATTTATTTGGGTCCTTTCCTTTTTCCTTTTGATCAAACTGGCTAGGGGGCTATCAATTTGGTTAATTCTTTCAAAGAACCAGCTTCTGGCTTCATTGGTCTCTTCTACTGGGTTTTTATTTAGATAGTATTGATTTCTGCTCTAATCTCTATTATTTCCCATCTTCTGCTGGTTTGGGGTTTTATTTGCTGTGTTTTTTCCAGCTCTTTAAGCTGTAAGGTTAGGTTGTGTATCTGGGACCTTTCTTCCTTTCTTAGGAAGGCCTGGATTGCTATACACTTCCCTCTTATGACCATCTTTTCTGTGTTCCAAGGTTTTGAGCTGTGGACATTTTAGTTTCTTCTTTAACTTCTTCATTAGCCTATTTATTCTTTAGTAGGATGTTCTTTAGTCTCTAAGAATTTGTTGTCTTTCCAAATTTTTTCTTGTGGTTGATTTTGAGTTTCATAACCTTGTGGTCTCAAAATATGCATGGTATGACCTCAATCTTTTTGTACTTGTTGAGGGCTGATTTGTGTCCCAGTATGTGATCTATTCTGGATAATGCTCCATGTGTATGAGAAAAGAATGTGTATTCTTCTGCTTTCAGACGAAATGTTCTGAATATATCTGTTAAGTCCATTCAGTCCAGTGTGTCATTCAAAGCCATTGTTTCCATATTGATTTTCTGTTTAGATGATCTGTCCATTGCTGTAAGTGGGGTGTTGAAGTCCCCTACCGTTATGGTACTATTACAATGAGTTTCTGTATATTTGTGATTAATTGACTTATATATTTGAGTGTTTCATGTTGGGGACATTATTTACAATTGTTAGTTCTTATTGGTGGATAGACTCCTTAATTATATTATAATGCCCTTCTTCATCTCTTATTACAGCCTTTATTTTAAAATCTAGATTGTCTGATATAAGTATGGCTACTCCAGCTTTCTTTTGGCGACCATTAGCATGCTAGATGGTTTCCCATCCCTTTACTTTCTTTTTTTTAATTTTCTTTTTATTGTTTTTATTTATTTTAGACAGAGAGAGCATGAGCAGGGAAAGGTCAGAGAGAGAGGGAGACACAGAATCTGAAACAGGCTCCAGGCTCTGAGCTAGCTGTCAGCACAGAGCCTGATGCAGGGCTCGAACCCATGAACCATGAGATTATGACCTGAGCTGAAGTCAGACTTAACTGACAGAGCCACCCAGGCACCCCCGTCCTCTTACTTTCAATCTGAAGATGACTTTAAGTCTAAAATGGGTCTCTTGTAAAGATCATACAGATGGGTCTTGTTTTCTTATCTATTCTGTTACCCTATGTCTTTTGATTGGAGCTTTTAGTCCACTGACATTTAGAGTGAGTACTGGAAGATATGAATTTATTGCCATTGTGTTGCTTGTAGAGTTGGCGATTCTGGTAGTGTTCTCTGGTCCTTTCTAGTCTTTGTTGCTTTGGTCTCTTTTGCTTTGTTTCCTCTTTTCTCCCCTCAGAAAGTTCCCCTTAAAATTTCTTGCAAGGCTGGTTGAGTGGTCACAAACTCCTTTTGTTTTTGTTTGTCTAGGAAACTTTTTATTTCTCCTTCTATTTTGAATGACAGCTTGGTAAAGAATTCTTGGCTACATATTTTTCCAGTTCAGCACACTGAGTATATCCTGCCACTCCTTTCTGGACTGCCAAGTTTCTGTGGATAGGTCTGCTGAGACCCTGATCTGTCTTCCCTTGTGGGTTAAGGATGTTTTTCCCTTGTTGTTTTCATGATTCTTTCCTTGTCTGTGTATTTTGTGAATTTGACTATGATATGCCTTGCTGATGGTCAGTTTTTATTGAATCTATAGGAGTTCTCTGTGCTTCCTGGATTTTGATGTCTGTGTCTTTCCCCAGGTTAGGAAAATTTTCAGCTATGATTTGCTCACATAAACCTTCTACCCTTTTTTCTCTTTCTTCGTCTTCTGGGTCCCCCATGATTCAGATGTTATTCCTTTTTAATAAGTCACTGAATTCTCTAATTCTTATATCATGCTTTTTTTTTGCCTTAGTTTCCCACTTTTTTTTCTGCTTCATTATTCTCCATAAGTTTGTCCACTATATTGCTGATTCACTGTTTTGCTTCATCCATCCTTGCTGCTGTGGCATCCATTTGAAATTGCATCTCAGTTATAGCATTTTTAAATTTGTCCTGACTAGATTTTACTCCTTTCATCTCCACAGAAAGGGATTCTGTTATTTTTTTTTTCAATTTCAGCTAGTATTCTTATTATCATGATTCTAAATTCTGGCTCAGACATCTTGCTTGTATCTGTGTTAATTAAGACCCTGGCTGTCATTTCTTTCTGTTCTTTCTTTTGGGATGAATTCCTTCATTTCATCATTTTGGAAGAACAAAAGGAATTAATAAAATTAAAAATTAAAAACAACACAAAAAATAAAATAAAGGACGCTAGATCCTAGGTATGTTTTGGTCTGGTTGTTGAAAGGAGCTTGATGGATTAAAGGGGAAAGAGAAAGAAAAGAAAAGGGGAAGAAAGGGAAGGGAAAGGAAAATGAAAATTTCAAAATGAATACAATAAAATAGAGTAAAATGAAATGATGAAAGTAAAGTAGAATTTAAATTTTTACAAAAAAATAGAAACTATGGTAGAAATAGAGGAAAATCTTTTTTATAAAAACAGAAAATAAAAATAATTTTTTTCTTTTTGTATTCAGAATAAGAAAAAAGGGAAAAAACTGAATAGTTGGAACAGAATGGAATACAATTGAAATTACAACCAGTTTCCCCTAGAAGTCAACTATAAGGAACTTTATAGTTCGTAAACTAAGCAGGCGGAGAGACTTGTGTTACTCTAGAGCATGGTTGACACAATTGGAGGGACTTGGTGTAATGGCTCCATTCTCCACTAGATGGCGTTGCTTAGCTTAGTGGGGTGGATCATTGTGGCATGTGTATGTGCGTGCATGGGAGAGGTGAAAATGGCATCATCCAGCTACCCAGTCTCTGGTTTCAGAACTCTGTGTTCTCCCAGACTGGAAATCAAGCACCCCTCCTTTGTCTCCAGTCTCCATCCATTCCCCACTTCTACCCTGTCCACGACCAAGTGGACCACCTGCCAGGCTTCTCCTTCCTGAGTTTCATCTCAGATTAGACTCTGTTTCCAAATCCCTCACTTCTGAGAGCCCTGCAGCTTTGACCAGCTCCAGCTCTCTACGGGAGGGTCTCGCTGAGCAATGGCCAGGTGCCAGACCTCGCTGGCTCTTAATGTCCTTGTTCTAACACCAGCAAACATGGTGGTTCTCTGGGGTTCGCTGGGACCTTTGCCTGGGAGGAGTCTACACAACCTCTACCAAATGTCCTCTCAGCAGGGCCACCTCTCCCCATATGGCCTGAGGATCCCTCAGACCTCACTGTCTGTTCCTGGGGATTCGCCCTTCCCACCAGAGCTCCACCAAGGATGTGAAGTTTCAGACTCTGTTTTCCCCTGTTCATTGAGTCATAATGGTATCCAAACCCTCTCCTTGCTCCTTTCTCTTTTCTCCCTTTCCTATTAATTACCTTATGGGTGTTTCCACTCTTTCTCTTTTTCTTCAGCTTTTGGGAGGGAGTGCTTTTTCTGAATCCACCCCCCCATCTCTGTCCTCTTTCCACAAGCAAACACAGCCTCCTACTCTCCATGGCTTCTCTCTCCCCTGGTTCACCTCTTTGTGCCATGTACCTACCAAGTTCTGTCGTTCAAGTTATGCAGATTGTTGAGTTAATCCTCAGATCAACTTTTTAGGTGTGCAAGATGGTTTGGTATTGATCTAGCTGCCTTTCAGGGATGAGAAATGTAAAACACTTAGATGCTGCTCCACCAGGTCAAGGTCTTGGCCTTGACCTTTCTTAAATCTTTTTATTAGTTTAATTTGGGTAATTGTCAGTGGTTGTCTTCTCTTATATATGTTCTTGTACATGACAGTAACCAATCTTTTAACTTGAGATTTAGAATATTTTACAAATTTTTGGTGTCTTTTGGTGATGAAATACACATTAATACAGAATCTACCATTATGACCATTTTGAAATGTACACTACTGTGACATTGAAGACATTCACACTCAGTGCGCATTTGCACCTGTGCAACCATCATCACCGTCCTCCTCCAGAACCTTTTCATCTTCCCAGACTGGAGCTCTGCCCCTAAGCAATAATTCCCCTTCTCCCTCCCACCCTCTCCTAATTCCCAGAAACCACAACTCTACTTTCTGTCTCTATGAGTCTGAATACTCTGGGAACCTCCTCTAAGAGAAACCATACCATATTTATCATTTTGCGACTGGCTCATTTCACTTAGCATAAAATCTTCAAGTTTCATTCACATTGTAGCAGGTGTCAAATTGTCCTTCCTTCCTTTTAATGGATAAATAATATTCCACCCTATGGATATACTACATTTTGCTTATGTATGCATTTGTTGATGGACATTTGGGTTGTTTCCACCTTTTGGCTGTTGTGAATAAACAACTATGAAGATGCATGTATAGATATGTTTGAATTTTCACAATCATTTCTTGTGAGTATATAATGGGAAGCAGAATTGCTGGATAACTAGGTAAATCTATGTTAATTTTTCTGAGGAATCACCACAATGTTTTTCATAGCAGCTGTGCCATCTGCATTCCCACCAACAATATGTAAGTGTTCTAATTTCTCCATGTCCTTGCCAACGCTTGTTATTTTCTGGGGATTTTTTTAATGCTTTGAGTTTTACTGAAAAATTGTCACAGCTACTGTTGAAAAGTCTCCTTCAAAAGTGTCTGAGACTCAGCAATATTTCTGAATTACCCCCAAGAATCGGGTCACATCATTCAAACAGCCATACATAGGAATGAAAGCCAGGCTCCAGAGTGAGCTGATGGATGTAGGACTACCCAGTCAGCCTACCAAGAGCAGTGATTGATCAAGGAGAAGACCCAAAGGGGTAGGTGGGACAGTGGAGAATCAATGTGCATACTGAGCATTTACTATGTGCTAGGCACTCTGCTATAAATGGACAGTTATTGGTCATTTAATCTTTAGAACAACCTTACGAGATACATATTCTCAATTTCCAGACAAGAAAGCTGAGATTTAGAATGGTTAAGTAACTTCCCCATGATCATTATATAGCCAAGTACACGGAGGAGTCAGGATTAGAAACCAGAGTGTCTAACTCAGCAGCCTAAACTTTGGATTTCATCCGCTTTGCAAGCGCAATGTCCAAAGATGGCAGGGAGGAAAAGAGAACGGCCATGGTGGGCCTCCCAACTCTCACCTTCCAGCTCTTATGGGAGGTAAAACAGTTGGTGGTCAGGCTCCCAGATCTTTGCTTTTCTTCCTTCAGAAACAGCTTTGTGACCAAATCCCGGTCACTCAAATTAAAGCATCAAATCTCCGGTAACATGTGTTGAGTGGTGACTAAAAGAGCAGTTTTACTGCAGTGGCTGGAGGGATGGATCCTGTCTGGACCGCTTGTGTCCCTGCTTCTGCTGCCACAGTTCTGAAGCCGTTTTTTCTCTCCTTTCCCCAGTAAAACCTGGTGCTCAACAGGAAACCTCTCCTTCCTCACCAACTGTCCAACGCCTTAGAATCTCCCAGCTAGCTGCCCCATTGGCTATGCCACCTGCCTGTCTTCACAGTCTCCACCAATCATCACTCTCAGAAAAGCAGGTGTAGGAGAACCTTCAGATAAATTATCCTATAGGGAATAAGAGAGGGTTTGTACAGATTCAAGAGCCTGCTTGGAAAATTGAACCAGAGCCTTGGTGATATTTGGGTCATGGTCTATCCTTTTCCTTGTCTATTCCTGGATTCAGATGCCTCAATAGTCTAAATCTGAAACAGACTATCAGTAGATTCCACAAAGAAAACCTTTCCCATTCTTCTCAAACCTTCAACCCCTCTCTCACACACTCTCAGCTCATTTAAACTGAAAAAGCAGTAATTGCCAGCCAGGAAACGCCCTCATTTTCCACATGAGTCCCAGATCCCATTACTGGACCTCCCCCAAGGACCCCATCTCCTCAGTCAGTCTCTCTCTCCCCTGAATCCTCGATTTCTGACTCTCTACAGACATTTCCCACCAACACTCTTTTGTCCCTCCTAGCTTCACCACACCCTACTCTTCCCTAACCAGGGTCCTGGGTAAAGCTGGCCCTCCCCTACCTGTACTGTCTCCACCTCCTCACCTCTAGTCCACCATCAATCCCTCCCATGTGCAGAAGTCTGGATGTCCATCCCCATCAGAAGTATGAAGGGCTTGCTTTAAGCCAAGCAATGAGAATGACTGCTTCGCTGTTTTCTTTTTGCCTTGCCTGAAATCCCAGAGCTCTATGTTCAATTATAGTAATTCTATTAGACCAGGTTCATGGCATATTTATTTTCCTTCCCTGATAATTTTAATTTTATGGTTTGATACTATAGGTTATATTATAAGGTACCACACATTCTTCAGAACTAAAATTTTTAAATAGACAAGAAAAGGAACACCTGCATTAATTTGTGTTTGATTCAAAGAGCAATTTCACAGGAATTATTATGTAAATGATGAAAAATATGGATAAAATAGTATGCAGTCATTTAGCTCCAAAGCCTCTTTGCCTAACATGAAGTAGGTTTCAGTAAATGTTTGTTCAATGTGTGAATTAAAAATACAATGAGAAGAGAGGGAAAACAGCACAATGTCATGTGCTCGATAAAAATACCGTTTCACTGTGTGTGCCTATCATACGCTAACAGGAAAAAAAAAACAGAGAAAGCACTGGAATGGTGGAGTTGTAGGTGGATTTCTTTTTTTTTTTTAATCCATGTTGATATTATTACAATGAATACAAACTGGTGTGGAGATACTAGAATGCTCTGTAATACAATTAATTACACGTTCTCGTCTTTAATTTGGTAGAAAATGGGGTTTGGGTTATCTATTGCTTCAAATCAAGCCATTTCAAAACTTAGTGACTTAAAGCAGCAATGGCTTCTTTCCTTCCAATGATTCTGTGGGTCAAAATTTGGACAAGGCCTGATTGGCTAGTTCTTCTGTTCCAGCTGGGGTCAACGGGGGTGTCTGTGAAGTTGCAGTCGAATGGCAGCCGGGCTGAGCTGCAAGGCCCAAGAAGCTTCACTCACACACCATGTGGTCAGCCACCAGCGTGGCCTCTCTCGTTGCATATGCTAGCTACCTCATCAGTCAGTATTTTACCTGCAGCTTCATTACCGCACGGCAGCTGGCTCTCCCAGAGAGCAAAAAAAGCAAAACTACACTGCCTCTTAGAGGCCACGCTCAAAAGTCACACAATGTCACTTCTGCATCTAGGCTCAAAGAGAGCCTAGGCTCTCATCCTCCTGATGAGAGCAGAGGCAGGGTCTCTGCAGAAATCACGCGGGATGGGAGGTAGGGTTATGATCATCTTTGGGGAACAGTCGGCCACTGGGTGCTTAAATAATGTTCCACTTCCAAAGTTGCAAAGAAATCTCTTATAAGGTACTTGGCCCAGTGGAATAGACTGTAAGGATAGTGGTATAAAAAACCCTGGTGTTCATTTTGTTTTGAAAAAGAGAAGGTAAGAGAGAACGACCAGGGGAAGAGCAGAGAGAGAGAGGGAGAGATGCCCAAGCAGGTTTTGGGCTCTCAGCACAGAGCTGATGCAGGGCTCGATCTCACAACAGTGAGATCCTGACCTGAGCCAAAATCAGGAGTGAGGCGTAACCAAGTGAGCCAGCCAGGCACCCCGAGTGTTCATTTTACATCTCAATTGAAATGAACAAACAAATGAGCAGCAGCAGCAGCAGCCTTGCTGGGTGAGAGGACGGCCTGAGGCACATCCAGAGACAATGAGCCTGACTGGGGGGCGGGGGGCTTGATGAGGGCTGCTAACCTGGTCTGCCCTCTCGCTCCTGCGCCTCCACCACGGTTCCCTGCGGGGCCCCTCCTGATCCATTCTCTCTCTCTTCCTCTCTCTCTCTACATATATGTATCTCCAGCGTTACCTAGAGGTTTTATTTTGTTCTTGTTGTTTGAAATTTTATAAAAATGATTTTAATGGTTCTTTTTTATTGCAGCAAAATACACAAACATGAAATTTATCGTTTTAACCGTTTTTAAGTGTACAGTTTGGTGACATTAAATATATTCCCCCTGCTGTGCAACTGTCACTACCACGCATCTCCAGAACTCTTCTATCTTCACAGACTAAAACTCTGTATCCATTCAACACTAACTCCTCATTCCTCTCCCCCAAGTCCTTAGCAACTACCATTCTACTTTCTGTCTCTATGAATTTGACCACTCTAGGAACCTCAGATAAGAGGAGTCATACCATGCATGTCCTCTGTGACAGGCTTATTTTACTTAGTACAGCGTCCTCACCTGTCCTCCATGTTGAGTGTGCGTCAGAATTTCTTTCTTTTTTAAGGCTGAATAATACTCCATTGTATGAATCCACCACATTTTGCTTGTCCGTTCATCCATTACTGAACATTGGGGCCGTTTTCACCTTTTGGTTTTTGTGAATAATGCTGCTATGAACATAGGTATACAACTATCCAAAATGTTTTTTAAAAAGATAATTCGTTAATTTGACTAGTATTTATTGAGCACCTACTATGTGCCAGTTGCTATGCTAGGTGCTGAGTCCACAACAATAAATAAGACCCTGGCCATGTTCTGTCACCTCCCAGAACTTACAGCTTGAAGCGGGGGGGACATGGAGACAGTTACAGGGGATTTCAATGTGGGGAGACAGCTGTTAGGACAGAAAGAATGTGAGCACATGGGCCAGGTACCCAGCCTAATCTCCTGACAAAGGCCTTCTGGTTGTGTCACTTGGAACTTGAGATCTGAAAACGATTCTGGTACAAGGGTGTGGGGAACAGACGAGTGTGGGCAGGCAGAGCAGCTCAGGCAGCCACCCAGAGGCATCTGGGTCAGAGAAGGAGAAAGTGGGGTTGACAGATAATGAAGCTGAAGAGACGGGTAAGGGCCAAAAGATACAGGGAGGGCCCATGGAAGCTTGGTATAAAGTTTGCGTTATTCGAAAAATAATAGGACTTGTCAAAGCATTTTGAGTGGAGAGGTGATATTATATAGTTTAAACTTCAAACTACCCGCCTGTCTGGGGCGTGAGAGTGGGTGGGACTGAATGGCGGCAAAAGAACAGAGGAAGCCACTGTGAGTATCTAATTCATCAAGGGTGGAGACCTGGACTAATAGGAGAGTGGGGCATGCAGATCAGGGACACCTAGTGTCTGACAGAACGTAGGAAGTGAGGAAGAAGGTGGCATCATGAAAAACAAAAAACCAGATAGTTATTAAACAGACCTTTTAAGCATAAATAGAAGTGTAGCAAAATTTTGATA
Organism: Suricata suricatta; assembly: GCF_006229205.1. Lineage (NCBI taxonomy): Eukaryota > Metazoa > Chordata > Mammalia > Carnivora > Herpestidae > Suricata > Suricata suricatta. Next base: position 104,019,875 of record NC_043709.1, read on the forward strand.
CTCTAGTGTAGGGGTACAGTCTTGACTTTTATTTCCTCTTCACCAAGACGTAGGGGTATCTTTGGCTTAGTCTGCTCAGACCTTCTTGATTCAGCAGCCAGATTCACTGGAACCTGCTTGACCTCTTCTATGGCCCACATCAAAAGAGCTATCATTTTCAGAGCATAATCTATGTCCTGCTACTCTGAAAACAGTCTGTTCTGGACTGAGCTGTGCCCCTCTCCCAAATGTGTATGTGACACTCTAATCTCCAAGGTGACTGGTTTTGGAGATAGGGCCCATAAGAAGGTAATAAAAGCGGGGCGCCTGGGTGGCTCAGTCAGTTAAGCGTCTGGCTTCGGCTCAGGTCATGATCTCACGGTTCATGGGTTCAAGCCCTGCATCAGGCTCTGTGCTGACAGCTCAGAGCCTGGAGCCTGTCTTCAGATTCTGTGTCTTCCTCTCTCTGTGACCCTCCTCTGCTCACTCTGTCTCTCAAAAATAAATTTTTAAAAAGAAAGGTAATAAAAGTTAAATGAGGTCATAAGGATGAGATCTTAATCTGGTAAGACTGGTGTCCCTATAAGAAGAGGAAGATACATCAGATCTCCCTCTCCCTCTCTCTCTCTCTCTCTCTCCAACCTCACGGAAATGAGGCCGTGTTAGGACGTAGCAAGATGACAGCCATCTACAAGCCCAGAAGAGAGGCCCATCAAACACTGACCCATCCAAAACCTAGCTCTTGGACTTCGGGCTCAAGAATTGTGAGAAAATATATTTTTGTTGTTCAGGCTACCCAGTGGTATTGGATATGGCAGCTTTAGTAGATTAATATAGTCTTAAGAGGTAGGAATTACCATCCCATTCTATAGAGAAAAAAACTGAGGCTCAAAGAGGTTTTCCTTTTTACCATTTATTCATTTTTGAGAGACACAGCGTGTGAGTAGGTGGGGGAAGGCAGAGAGAAAGGGAGATACAGAATCTGAAGCAGGCTCCAGGCTCTGAGCTGTCAGCACAGAGCCCGACAGGGGGCTTGAACCCACGAACCGTGAGATCATGACCTGAGCCAAAGCCGGTCGCTTAGCCGGCTGAGCCACTCAGGCGCCCCAAGGCTCAGAGAGTTTTGCTTAGCTGAGATCCACAGATAGTAAGCAGGTCATCTCGGCATCTAGTGCAGGCTTCCTTACAGCAAATCTTGGTCATTGCAGACAGTTGTCTGAGCTCCCCTCCAAAGTCTTTACCAACTCCTTCTAAAATCCCAGCTGATGCTCTTCCTCACAGCCTGCTGTGCAGACCCATAGGACGATGGAACTCCAGGGTCTGCTCTGAAAACTTACCCCAGACAGGCATCCCAGCCTCAGAGTCAGAGAGGTCTGCTGCACTGCTCCAGTCTCCGAGACAGGGAGAGGTTTTAGGCTGGCTATAAACTTTTCGGCAGGAACAGAGCTACTTCCTGGCTGTACCTGATTTCATGTGAGGCTCCAGCACTTCATTACCTTCTGGAACTGTAGAGCTGCTAGTTGTAAAGAGCAGTCTTTTTCAATTTAATTATTTCTGCTTACCTTTGTATAAGCTACTTACGTTTTTTTTTAAGTTTATTTATTCATTTTAAGAGAGACAGAGAAAAAGTTAGGGAGAGGGAGGGAGGCAAATCATGAGAGACTCTTGAATACTGAAAAGGAACTGAGGGCTGAAGGGGGAGGGGGACTGGGGGAGCGGGTGATGGTCATGGAGGAGGGCGCTTGCGGGGAAGAGCACTGGGTGTTATATGGAAACCAATTTGACAGTAAACTATATATATCAAAAGAGAGAGAGAGAGAGACAGAGAGAATGAGCAGGGGAGGGGCAGAGAAGAGAAAGAGAGAGAGAGAGAGAGAGAGAGAGAGAGAGAGAGGGAGAATCCCAAGCAGGCTCCATGCTGCCAGCTGTGGAGACCAACACAGGGCTTGAACCCACAAGGCATGAGATCATGACCTGATCTGAAACCAGGAGTCAGTTGCTTAACCAACTGAGCCACCTAGGTGCCCTGCTACCCTCTTATAGCCTTCTCTATAGTATAGGTGGGGTGTCTGGGTGGTTCAGTCCATTGAGTATGTCTCTCTTGATTTCAGCTCAGGTTATGATCTCACATTTCTTGAGATCCAGCCCCACATTGGGCTCTGTGCTGACAACATGGAGCCTGCTTGGGATTCTCTCTCTCCCTCTCTCTCTCTGGTACTCCCTGGCTCATGCATGCTCACTCTCTCTCTCTCAAAATAAATAAATAAACATTTTTTAAAAATAAAGTATAGGTGAACATAGGCCCTACTGAAGCAATTTCTGAAGTTGTAGTTTGAACCAGATGAAATTGATGATTTTATAGATCAAAAATGATCAAATATCAGCAATTTCATACATGCAGTTGGCTCTCATTTTCCCCGCTCCATTTGCTAACTTCTGGGTGCCCAAGACTCATACCACCCTCTGACACCTGGGTCTCTAACTTCTTCCTACCACCTATCCCAATGGGGGCCCAGCTCTGGACAGAGACAGAGCCTGGGATAGAAGTCCACAAAGGAGAACAGATGGAATGGTCAAGGAGGTGGATGGAGACACAAAAACGTCAAGGATGTAGAGAATTTAAGAGGATCTGACCTGGCAGGTTCTTCTCTCCCGGAGTCTCTGACCATAGCATCTCTGGAGTGCCTCTGTGACGATCAAGGAAGGCATGGAAGCCAAAACAACCTCAGCACCAGTACCGCTGGCCTCATGAATGGTCTTTGCACAGCCTAGGTGCTGGTTTCATAATAAAATGAAGCAAAAACAACCATGTCACATCAAAGCCAGTAAGACTTGGTGGCTGGCAGATCTCATTTGGTAGACGTTGGCAGGATTTTGTCTGAAAGAATTTGTGGTTCAAGACAGGAATAAGAGAGGCGCCTGGGTAGCTCAGTCGGTTAAGCGTCTGGCTTTGGCTCAGGTCATGATCTCACGGTTCGTGGGTCTGAGTCCTGCGTCAGGCTCTGTGCTGACAGCTAGCTCAGAGCCTGGGGCCTGCTTCAGATTCTGTTTCTCCCTCTCTCTCTGACCCTCCCCTGCTCATGCTGTCTCTCTCTGTCTCTCAAAAATAAATTAAAAAAACATTTTTTAAAAAGTTAAAAAAAAAAAGACAGGAATAAGAGAAGTTCAAGGTGAGCAAAAGGCCCTCGCACCCTGTTACATTTTCAGGACTTCAGCTGTGGGCTCTGTGGGGATGTCCCATCAGGCTGGACTAGACCCAGAAGTTTATATGAGCTGAATTTTCAGGTGCAGGGAGTGGCTGTGGTTCAAGTCAGCCTTTCCCAGAGTGCTGCTTGTTGATTTGGAGCAGGAGCTAAGTGCATGGGTTCTATCCACATTCTGGGTGGAATTTTCCATGAATTGGTCAATTGGTTAGCATCACTTGCATGGGTGAGCTAAATGCAGGTGGCACTCTCTGGGTATCAGGACAACCTCCAAGCCCAGGACTGGGCGCTGAAGCAGCTTACAGTGCTGATGACCTCCAAATTTAAAAGGGGTTTTCCCATAGAGCTGCCCAGCCCTCTCTCAACCCAGTCTGTAGCTGGACTCCACCTTCCCAGCTCTGACCGACCTGGTGCTGACAACTAGGGAAAGAGGGACAGGTGGGCCTGGAGGGGGTTTAGAAGGGAAATGCAAGGAATGAGGAGTCTCCAGTCCAGCTCTAGGGAGGGGGACTGCATGGTAGGGAAACTGATGACATGTAAGAGGAAACAAAGACAGTAGGTCAAACACAGCATCTGTGGCCAAGGCAACAACTTTTTTTTATGAAAAAGAAAAAGGTGGGAAGAGGTCTACATCTCCAGCTCCCCGGCAAAGATTTGCAAAAGCACAAAGATGTGTCCTACCAGGGATAAGGGCCTAGCCCCAGGATGGCCAGGAGATAGGAAGCCTCCATCAAACTCCTGGACTGAGAGTGAGGAAGCGATGGCCCATGGGCTCCAGGCACAGGAACTCAGATGTTCTAGGTGACCTCTGTCATCTCAGGGACAGGTCTTTGATCAGAGTAAGGATGTTAGGACATGTCCTCACCCCCTCACTCCAGAAGCCAGAATGCACGAGCCTGATCAAAGTAAGGGTGACCGCCTAGAAGCAGACCAGTTGGAAGAGACAGAGGTGAGCATTGTTGGAGGCTGAGGGAGCTGGTACCAGTCTGCAGGGCCGGGCGCAGAGGCCCGCCCTGCGTGCGGTAAGGAAGCCGCCCCGGAAACTGCCCCGCCCATCAGAAGTGGTTAACACTCATCAGACCACCTCAGCAAAGATGCAAAGCAACAGGGGGTTTGTAACCCTCGATCACATTAGGACTTTGTTTTATTCTCTGGGGTATCTGTTGGGCGTAGAGGGCTGAATAAGTAAGTAGTAAGTTATAAGCCACTTTGGCCAAGAAAGGTGTTTAAGATAATGTATTTCACACTGCCCTAGTTTGAATTAAATAAAATCATGCCACACATTGCCCCAGAAATAAACCGGATCGCCAAGACTCAGAATATGACAGGAATGTGTACAAAGGGAGGGCCCAGACAATAAGGCCAGTGGTCTCTGAAACAGCAGCCAGGAGGAAGTCACAGCCCAGATGTTTACAGAAATCCCAGGGCCATCACACACAGGTTACAGAGTTCTCAGGGCTCAGAGGGCCCAGGATTGGATCATCAAAAGGAATTTCTAATCTGATACAAGCCATAGTGAAACCAGAGAGCAAACGGATACTGCAGGTTTAAGAGCAAGTCAGCATTCTCATGGTAAGGATACCTCCCCCTTGAGCCACTAAAATACTCAGGTAGATCGTCTCACCTGGAGGACCTCCAGTTTATAAGGAGTCAGGACACTGGAGGCGTGTCACCATGCTGCTCCAGGCATGAGATCGTGATCCAGCATCACAAGAGGAATTGGCAACAGTGCCAAGATGCATCCCTACCCACCAGAATGCACCCACCAGGCCAGGACCCAAATAGGTGTTCATCTGACTGGTGAATAATATACAGGTCTTATCAATACATAGCAGCTGTGAGCCCAATGTACTTGACCTGTGTGATACATATACAAACAATACACCGTAACCAGAAGAGACCACTTTCACGTTTGAGGAGATACTGGTGCTGCAGCCGTGGGGGTGGGGGGGGTGGGGTCCTTGGCGGTTGGCATGCGTGCAGACAGCAACTATTGCTCTGTTGAAGGAACTCATGTATACTCAGCAACTGCAGCCTTACGTGAAGGACTGACCCTCCTTCAGGACATAACCTGGACTTGCTCTGCATCAGACCATCTACAGGAGGCAGTGGAAGTAAATAAAAGAGGGCATGGACTCCCAGAAAAGCAAATACACACCATAGCCCAAATCTAAGCCAGAAAGCACGTTTTCTACAAAGGCAGGAACCTACAGGAACCATCATCAGGAAAAGGGGAGCATCCTCAATTCAACCTCTTACTCAGCAAGGAGGGGTGGATGTGGGCATGGACATGGACATCACTCCAATAAGTAGCTCCTTTCTCATCTCAGCAGCAGTGACTGTGGGATCTGCGAAGCTGGGGTCTGGCGTCCTAAGGGAATGGTGAACTCTGGACAGTCTGTAAGCATCCCATAATCTCAAGAACACCTTCCCTCTAACAGGATGTGAACCCAGCTGGACTCCAGCCAAAAGGGGAGCCTGGCAGGAGGAGATGGACGCAGACTATCTGGAGCAGGGGGCGGGGGAGAGGTGGACTGTCTCACAACTGCTGGCGGCCTATGGAAGCAGAGGTTCTGGGAGCCCAGCCATCTGTGGCAGATACTGCCATCCTGCTCTTTTTCAGCTGGGCACATGGCTTCCCTTAGTAAGACTACAATCGCCATCCTCTCCTCCCTTCAGAAACATTCTCTGGTGGGCGGGGTCTGAGCAGGTGAGGGGTACATCTTCTGGGTTGTACACTCCAAAGGAAATGGCTCTCCCTCCCCGGCCCCCCCCCACTTTCTCACTAGCTGAACTGCCATCCCCAGATGCAGACCAGGACCTTCCTCCAGCACTGGTGGAATAAAAGGATAGAAGCAGTCTGGCCCCCGGATGGCCTCATAAAGCAGAGTCTCCATACCTATTTGAACTGTTACATGCAACAGAAATACAGTGTTTAAGTCAACATTCTTCTGAATGTCTTCTGCCCCCAGCCAAACTGACATCCAAGTGATACCTAACCCAAGAATGGGCTAATTTCAGAGAACTGAGAGAACATAGAATGAGTGGCTGAGAAATGTTAAGGACAATATGGGTTGAAAAGTAATCACACAATGGCTTAAGGGGAGTGGTCTGTGACCCCTTAGTCACCACTACTAAATACTGCAGAAAGAACTAAGTGCCAGGGAGGAGGGAGGGGACCACACCTGCGCTTCTGCTGCTCCTCGTCATACTCTTGCTGCAACGGGGCGTCCTGAGCAAGGTGTCGACTTCCACAGGTTGCTAGGGCCCCACAAGAGGCTGAATTGGTGTGTCCCACTCCACAGAAGTAGAGGGCAAACAAAGAACTGCACAGAGGGTCAGGTCATGATCTCACAGTTCGGGAGTTAAAGCACCTCATCAGGCTCTGTGTGCAGAACCTGCTTAGGAGCCTCTCTCCCCCTTTCTCTGCTCCCACCCAAAATAAATAAATTAAAAAATGTAATAAAAGACTGATAGGGGCGTCCAGGTGGCTCAGTCAGTTAAGCGTCCGACACCGGCTCAGGTCATGATCTCACGGTTCGGAGTTTGAGCCCTGCGGCAGGCTCTAGGCTGACAGCTTGAGCCTGAAGCCTGCTTTGGATTCTGTGTCTCTGTCTCTGCCCCTCCCCTGCTCATGTTCTGTCTCTCTGTTTATCAAAAATAAGTAATGTTTAAAAAAAAAAAAACAGATAGCTCCAATTCATGTGCACCCAAAAGCCCTGCTGTGTGACCTTGGGTAAATTAGCAATCTCTCCCAACTTGTTTGCTCGTCTGTGCAGTGTCCACCTCACAGGGTGGCTTCAAGGATTAAATCAGCTGGGGAGGCTGTGTCCGGGCCTACTGCTCAGTCTGCACCTGGCAACCTCTGGTTTACTCCGACCTGCCCTCACCTGGACTTCTCATTCCTGAACGTGTCTGGAAAGCTGCCCCATACAAACCCAGGACTACAGCCAAGGAGCAATGGGCCAGAGCAGCCATACGCAGGTAGAGGAAAGGGGTGGCCGCTGCCCTAGGTCCACTCAACACGGCTGTAGGGGTTATTCGGTTACCCCTGCAAGCTACTTTCTAAGTCCTTGCTTCCCTGTGACTTGTGATTTTAAGACCTCATAAACTAGGGTGCCTGGGTGGCTCAGTTGGCTGAGCCTCTGATTTTGGCTCAGGATCTCAGGGTTCTTGAGTTTGAGCCCTGCATGGGGCTCTCTGCTACAGGCACAGAGCCTACCTCAGATCATCTGTCTCTGTCTCTCTCTGCCCATCCCCCATAGTGTGTGTGTGTGTGTGTGTGTGTGTGTGTGTGTGTGGTGTGAGCTCATTAATTAAGTCTGCCACAACTCCCACACCCACAATCTTCTTGGGATCTGACTTCCATTCCCACAACCTCACTGGGGCCGCATTCTCCAAGGTCACATCGAACCCCTTAAACTCACAGTCCTGCGGCCTCCATCTCGTGCCCCATACAGCGCTTGATTCACAGAACTCAATAAATATTCGTAATTTAAAATCTCTCTCTTCTCTGGCAATCACCACTTCAGCCAGGTGATCAGACTGAGGACTGGTTAAAAGGAGTAGTTATGCAGTCCTGGGAACAGCATGAACTGTACGCTTTCAGTGGATGATTTGGGGGCACCTGGGTGGCTCAGTGGTTAAGCATCTGACTTTGGCTCAAGTCATGATCTCATGGTTTGTGAGTTGGAGCCCCACATCGGGTGAGGATGAGCCCCACTTTGGGTGAGCCTTGCTTCTCTCTCTCTCTCCCTCCCTTTCTCTATCTCTCACTTATTTGCACCCTCTCTCACACGAACACAAAAACAAAAATTAATAATAAACAAATGGGTGAATTGTTTGATCTGTGAATGCCTCAATAAAACTATTAAGAAATAAAATAACCCTGGGAACAACCCAAACTTATTTGGTCTCCCAATGTGACTACAGATGAAGTACAAAGCATTTCCTAGGGGATAATCTTGCCAAAAAGATTTAACCTGAATCAAATTGAGCCTTTAGACCTCACTTCCAGTTTACAGGAAGTATAAGCGATAGAAGAAATGCTACAAAACACTATCAGGAAGTTGTTGAATAAACATAAAAATGTGAAATATTCAACATCATTTTTTAAAGATTATTTCTTTATTTTGAGAGAGAAAGCAAGCAAGCAGGGGAGGAGCAGAGAGAAAGAGGGAGAATCCCAAGCAGGCTCTGAGCTGTCAGCCTAGAACCCAACTAAGGGCTTAATCCTATGAACAGTGAGCTATAATGGTATTCCAGAAGGAGAAAAACAAAATATCCTAGGAGAAAATTTCAACTCATGAGAAGAATGATTATGTAGGATCTTAATGATGATCATGTTATTCTAGTTCTTATCACTGTGTATTAATATTAATTGTATTACACTGGCATTGTTATTATCTCAAGAAATTATTAAATACATTTTATTTTTTATTTTTTATTTTTTTAAAAAGGTCAAACTTTACAGTTAGAAAGGTAATTGGCCCATTGACCATTGGGGAGATATCTAAAAATGACTTAAAATTTTTTTAATGTTTATTTATTTTTGAGAGAGAGAGAGAGAGAGAGAGAGAGAGAGCATGAGTGATGGAAGCACAGAGAGAGAGGGAGACACAGGATCTGCAGCAGGCTCCAGGCTCCAAGCTGCCAGCATAGAGCCTGATGCGGGGCACTAATTCATGAACCATGAAATCATGACCTGAGCTGAAGTCAGGTCAGATGCCCAACCAACTGAGCCACCCAGGCACCCCTACAAATGACTTTAAAATGAGAGTTGAGGGGTGCCTCGGTCGTTCAGTTGGTTGAGCCTCTGACTTCTGCTCAGGTCATGATATCATGGTTCGTGGCTTCAAGCCCCGGGTCGGGCTCTGTGCTGACAGCCTGGAGCCTGGAGCCGGCTTCACATTCTTTGTCTCCCTCTCATTCTGCCCCTCCCCTGCTCATGGGTTCTAGCCATCTTTGGACTCTGTGCTGACAGCTTGGAGCTTGGAACCTGTTTCAGATTCTGTGTCTCTGTCTCTCTCTGCACCTCCCTAGTTCGTGCTCTCTCTCTCTCGCTCTCAAAAATAAACAAACATTAAAAAAATTTTTAATGAGAGTTGATAAAAGAAACTGAAATATTAGAAGGGTATGGAATCCAAACACCAGGAAAAAAGGAGTTAGTTACAATCTGGATGCAGGATTCATTACCTCATCAACTCAAATCAGAAACACAAAAGTTATGAAAGAGATTCTGTTATAAAACAAATGGATGTCAGGTTTCAAGGGAAAAGGTTTGGCCTGAAAAGATCTATTACAAATAAGAATAATTTCAGTTTAGGGGCACCTGGGTTTCTCAGTCAGTTAAGCATCCAACTTCAGCTCAGGTCATGATCGCATGGTTTGTGAGTTCGAGCCCTGCATCAGGCTCTGTGCTAACAACTGAGAGCCTGGAGCCAGCTTTGGATTCTGTGTCTCCCTGTCTCTCTGCCCCTCCTCCGCTCATGCTCTATATCTGTCTCTCAAAAATAAATAAACATTAAAAGACATTTTTTAAGAATAATTTCAGTTTAAATATCAGTTTACATTTGCTGCATTGAAACATCCCAAACTTAGTAACTTAAATTTCTCTTCATTTTGTGGGACAACTGAACAGCTTTTCTGGTCTGGTCTGGTTCCGGCTGGTACTGAATGGTCAGGCTGAATGGTTCATGTCAGGCGGTTAGAAGGCTGTTGGTCTGTCGGTTTCTGTTCCACATGGTCTCTCATCCTCCAATAATCAGCCTGGGCTTCCTCATATGGGAGTTTAAGGATTCCAAATACAGTAAGAGAGAGAAAGCCCCAGAATGTCACATATGCTATTGTCCCATTGGTCAAAGCAATTCCAATGACCAAGCACAGAGTTAAGTGTGAGAAAGGATATGAACAAGAAGGTATGAACAAATCAGGATATGAACCATTGCTGCAATAACCTTCCATAGTTTGTTAACAATTAGATTTGCAAGTGTTGCTTAAATGCTTAGAAATATTTTGCTAAATTTATAAGTCCACTTGCTCAGCATCAGAAATATTTGAGACAAGCAGACACATAAAATTTGTGATATGGTTTGAAATGTCTAAGAGAATACAATTAATCAAGTTTTGAATAGCGTTAAATATTTAAAACAATTTAATATAAAATTTATGAGTTAACTGTGCGTGAATCAAAGAACAAGTAAAAGTGATTGTCCTTATTTTAAATAAATATTACTGGATTAATAAATGGATTAGTAAGATTTGTAAGTTGAATTTAAAAGCTCAAGAAAAACTAGGACTTAAATTTCATAACTCAGTGTAAGTGAATGATAATTAAAACACCAATATTACAAATAACTTTTCCACATACAAAAACCTCTCTCAGGCTTTAATAAACCTCAGTGGGCACATTTATCCAATAGTTTATTCCAAATGTATTTGTTGATCATCTGTTATGAGACAGATGCTTTCTAGACACAGGCGTAAAGTGACTCCCAGACCTTCCTTCGCTGGCATTAGACACTCGTAGAGAATACAGGGAGATAATAGACAAATACCGGTCAGTGACTGTTTCCTTATCTCCTGATTCTGCCCATCGTCCTCCTGGCAAAAACCACTCTGTCCCCTCTCTCATCATCCAGGAGTGGGAGCAGTGGCTTCTTCTCTTTTTCCGTAGCTAAAGACAAACCAAGTATCAGTTGCTGCCTGATTCCAATTCCTGATATCCATCTATCAATCCTTTCATAATCAATAAATCCAAAAATGCTTCCTGAGCATCTACTATTCCCTCAGGATGAGGTAGAGAAGAAGGGAAGAAAAAAAGTAAGAGCCTAGAGAACGTGCAATACACAAAGCCGCATAATGGTGTCCTCAGTATTAATTCAACACAGCACACCCTGCAGAACACTGAAGGGTGAGAGGAACACAGTGGTGGGGAAGTCAGGATCCTTGCTGTAAGGAAGGATCAGCCCCGTAGGCGAGATTCTGTTAAATTGAAGACACCCACTTTTTTACATTTTATAATCTTTTAAATTGCACTTTATCTTATGATGCTGATGCTACTGGATGAAATGTCGCAAGTATAGCCCAGAGCAGCCTCATGCCTGAGAGCTGTGTAAGAGCTTATGGCAATTAGAATAATGGTCTAAGTCTGGCTGCAACATTAAAATCAACTGGGAAACTCTCAAAGAAAAAAAACTAATACGTGGATTCCATCCCAGATCAACTAACTCAATACATAGAGGGTGGGACTGGGCACTGGTAGTTTTTAAAGCAACTCTTGTGATTCTCATATGTAGCCAGGGTTGAAAACCATGATGGCGAGTTCAAACTAGAATACACATTCCCAAGGGGCAGGGGCTCCACGGATACTTCCAGGCAAGGGTCAGCAAACTAGAGACTACAGCCAAATCTGGTGGGCTGCCTGCTTTTTACCACCTCAGGAGCTAAGATGGGTTTTACATTTTTAAATAATGGGGGAGATGTCAAAAGAGAAATAGTATTTGGACACATGTAAAAATTATATGCAATTCAAATGTAAGTGTCCATAAATAAAGCTTTACTGGAATGTAGCCACAGCCCTTACATACTGTCTATAGCGGATTTGTTGTTTTTTTAAATATAATTTATTGTCAAGTTAGCTAACATACAGTGTATACAGCGTGCTCTTGGCTTCAGGAGTACATTCCCATGGTTCATCGCTTACACACAACACCCACTGCTCATCCCAACAAGTGCCCTCCTCAATGCCCATCACCTATTTTCCCCTCTCCCTACCGCCCATCAACTCTCAGTTTGTTCTCTATATTTTAGAGTCTCCTATGGTTTGCCTCCCTCTCTGTTTGTAATTATTTTTTTCTTTCCCTTCCCCCATGGTCTTAACTTTCTCAAGTTCCACATAGGAGTGAAAACATGTATGTCTTTCTCCGACTTATTTCACTTATCATAACACCCTCCAGTTCCATCCATGTTGTTGCAAATGGCAAGATTTGTGCCTTTTTCATCGCTGAGTAGTACTCCAGTGTGTGTGTGTGTGTGTGTACCTTCTTTATCCATTCACCATCTGATGGACATTTGGGCTCTTTCCATAATTTGGTATAGCAGCTTCTGTGCCACAAGGGCGGAGTTAAAGAGCTGGGATAGAGACCATATGGCAAAGCCTAAAACATTTACTAACTGGCCCTTTACAGAAAAGATTTGTTGATCCCAGGTTGAAGAAAGTGGGTTTCTAGAACCTCAGCATCTCTCTGTCCTCTTCCAAGAACTTCCCAGGGGTATGACTGGGCCCATCAAGGGTCCGGGTATGGGTGGCATCTTCTCCTTCCCCACCTCTTTTTCACATTTGCCCTTCTCCCACTAAACAAAAGAATCTCCCTGAATACTGGTGTCTAATAGAATTCTAATGACATCTTGTTTTCAAGTCAGAAGGGTTCCAAGTATTGCATTACCAAAACTGCAGGAGGACCCAGTCAGGTTGTCAGCAGCCAAACCATTGAAAATATTTGGTGACAGATAACTATATAATTTGGGACATGTAACGCAGAAGGGGTTCAAAAGAATTGAGTAACATGGTGCTGATGAACCTAGTATCATAATTATTCACGTAAACAAAGTTTTCAAGGCTTACATGTAAAATATTAAAAATGTTGAAGCACCGCCCGCTCCCCCGCCCCCTGAGTGCCGCTCCGGCTGCTCCGCGCTCGCTCAGAGCTCCCGGCTCCTGCTAAGCTAGCGCCGCCGTCGTCTCTCTCCGGCCGCAGTCATGATCATCTAGCGGGACCTTATCAGCCATGATGAGATGTTCCCCGACATCTACAAGATCCGGGAGATCGCGGACGGACTGTGCTTGGAGGTGGAGGGGAAGATGGTCAGTAGGACAGAGGGTAACGCTGATGACTCGCTCATTGGTGGCAATGCCTCCGCCGAAGGCCCTGAGGGTGAAGGTACCGAGAGCACAGTCATCACCGGTGTGGACATTGTCATGAACCATCCCTTGTAGGAAACCAGCCTCACAAAGGAAGCTTACAAGACGTACATCAAAGGTTACATGAAATCGATCAAAGGCAAACTTGAAGAACAGAGGCCAGAAAGAGTAAAACCTTTTATGACAGGGGCTGCAGAACAAATCAAGCACATCCTTGCTAATTTCAAAAACTACCAGTTCTTTATTGGTGAAAACATGAATCCGGACGGCATGGTGGCCCTGCTGGACTACTGCGAGGACAGTGTGACCCCATATATGATCTTCTTTAAGGATGGTTTAAAAATGGAAAAATGTTAACGAATTTGGCTGTTAACTTTGGATTTATCACCTATTGTCATGACTGGCTGCTGCTCATCCACAAGACACTGGGACTTAGACAAATGGGACTGACGTCATCTTGAGCTCTTCATTTACTTTGACCTTGATTTATTTGGAGCGGAGGCATTGTTTTTAAGAAAACATGTCATGAAGGTTGTTTAAAAAAATAAAATGCATTTAAACTCAAAATAAAATAAAACAAAACAAAATGTTGAAGCAGTCTCATTCTGTGAATAAGCAGTATTTGTCCACAGATACATGAAGAAAAGGAGTTATTCGTCTCATAAGAAGTGAATTTCAAATAAGTTTGTTATTCTGTTTAACAATTACTTACAAAACTTGTGTTATGCTTACTTTATTTTGATCAATTATGTACTAATTCTTATAATTATGAAATAAGGGTGTCAGGAGCACCTGGGTGGCTCAGTCCGTTAAGCCTCCGACTTCGGCTCAGGTCATGATCTGACAGTTCGTGGGTTCGAACCCGGCATCAGGCTCTGTGCTGACAGCTCAGAACTTGGAGTCTGCTTCCGGTTCTGTGTCTCCTTCTCTCTCTGCCCCTCCTCCTCTCATGCTCTGTCTCTCTCTGTATCAAAAATAAATAAAACATTAAAAAATTTTAAAAAAAATAAATAAGGGCCTCAATTTCTTACCGGCTGCTGACCAGAGGCCTTTCTCAGTTCCTTGAGATGTGGGTGTCTCCACAGGGCAGCTCACAGCAACCCAGAAAGAGGCCGAACAACCAGAAGTCATGGTCTTTCTGTGACCTAATCTTGTGACATCGCATCATGTTTGTCTTATTCTACTCTTACTTTATTGTTGGAATCAAGGCACTAGGCTCAGCCCACACTCAAGAGGGAGGGAGATATAAAAGGATGTGAATCATGGAATCATGGGAGCCATCTTAGGGATGCCTGGTACAAATGTCAAATTTTAATAATAATTATATCCTCTACAACTGCTTATGTACAGGATGAAAAATTTTAAGAGTCATCTTTTTTTTTAATGCTCATTTATTTTTGAGAAAGATAGAGGACAAACTGTGAGATCATAACTTGAGCCACAGTCCAAAGCTCAACAGACTGAAAAAACCAGGAACCCCTTAGGTGTCATCTTAAAAATGGGTGAGGGGGGTCACCTAGGAGGTTCAGTCTTTTAAGCATCCACTTTGGTACAGGACTTCAGCTCAGGTCATGATCTCACTGTTCCTAAATTCGAGCCCTGCATGATCTCACTATTTGTGAGTTCCAGCCCTGCATCAGGCTGTATGCTGACCAGATCTGAGCCTAGAGCCTGCTTCAAATTGTGTCTCCCTGGGGTGTCTGGGTGGCTCAGTCGGTTAAGCACCCAGCTTCGGCTCAGGTGGTGATCTCACAGTCTGTGGGTTTGAGCCCCAAGTCAGGCTCTGTGCTGACAGCTAGCTCAGAGCCTGGAACCTGCTTCAGATTCTGTGTCTCCCTCTCTCTCTGACTCTACCTTGCTCACACTATCTCTCTCTGTCTCTCAAAAATAAAAACATTTTTTTAAAAAATTGTGTCTCCCTCTCTTTCTCTGCCCCTCCTTTGCTCTCGCAGGTTCTCTTCCTCTCTCAAAAGTAAACACTTTTAAAAATGGGTGAGAGGATGCAGAATTTTCCAGGATCTTTCAGAAATAAACAAGTAAAGGGGCTCCTGGGTGGCTCCCCTGATTAAGCATCCAGGGCTCTTGATTTCAGCTCAGATCGTGATCTGAAACCAAGCCCCAGGTGGGCTTGGAGCATTCAGCCAGCTTGGGATTCTCTTTTTCCATCCCTCTTCCACTCTCTCTCTCAAAATAGTCATTAAAAGGAAAGAAACCGGTAAAGATGTTCGGACAGCTGGGAGCTTGAGGCCTAATTTAGCAGGGGTTTGGGGGCGGGGTGGGGGGGCCTAGCAGAGATAGTCGCCAGGGGTAGGGAAAAGCTAACTGCGTCTAGATTCCGTGGACTTTAATTTTTTTTAATATTTTATTTATTTTTGATACAGAGAGAGACAGAGCATGAGAGGGGGAGGGGCAGAGAGAGAAGGAGACACAGAACCGGAAGCAGGCTCCAGGCTCTGAGCTGTCAGCACAGAGCCTGATGCGGGGCTCAAACACGAACCGTGAAAGCTGACCTGAGCCAAAGTCAGACGCTTAACCAAACTGAGCCACCCAGGCGCCCCTAGATTCCGTGGGCTTCAAAGGCCAGGCCAGGCGTTTAGACTTGACCAGGAGAGAAATGCGGGGGACGGTGGGTGTGGGGGAAATGCAGGAAGGGATTACGAAATGCAGTCTGTGAAAGGCAGATGTGCCGGGAGCCGTTAGGGTGAAACCCGGGAGGTAAAGGCTGGAAGCCGCGAGCCGGGCCAGGCACCGGCAGGAGCCAGGAGCGGGGAGATGCGGCCCGACTTGGGACAGTCTGGGGAGTCCGGCCCGGAAAGCGTGCAGTCAGCGCTTCTCCAGAGGATGGCTAGTCAGGAAGGAGACTAAGGCGCTGGGACTGCGACGTCCGTCCTCCGGCGGACGTGGAGTACGTCTGTAAGCACGCAGAATGCTCCAAAACCGCGTGCCTGCCCCTCCAAGAATTCAGTTTCCCAGCGTCGGCGCCAACTGTGTGGGAAATGACTACTCCTACCTCCTCCCTCGGGATCCAAATGAGAAATGCGAGGGAGCCGGCAGCTACCCCTGCCTGAGAAACAGAAAGGAAAGTCAGAGCGGAGCCAGATAGTGGAGCGGCCAGGGGTGGGAACAGAGGGACAAGGACTAAGAAATCGGACTTCCTTGGAGTCTCGAGCTGGAGCCTGACGTCCAGGGACCGAGAGGAAAACGAAGAGAAGGCTGACCAGGGTCGCGGGCAACGCGGGAAAGAACTAAAGCCGGGCACCTCGGCGGGCGGGTAAGCGCAGATGAAGTTTGCCGGCGGGCTGGAGCGCCAGCTCGGAGAGGCGGGCGGGCGGCGGGGGAGCGGGAAGCCGGCGCCCCGGAGCCGAGCCTCCGCCCGGGAGCGCGGGGAGGAGCGCGCACCTGG
>NC_043709.1:104036481-104068553 GCF_006229205.1 Suricata suricatta
CTCCGCCCGGGAGCGCGGGGAGGAGCGCGCACCTGGACGCACGGCCGGGGGCGGGCCCAGCGGAGCGCGGGTCGGGCCGGAGGCCGGCCCCTTGGTGGCCCGCCCCCTGGGCGTCTGGAAGCCGGAAGCGGACGAAGACCAGCCGACTCGGGGCTTCTCAGAGGAAGGGAAAGCCTAGGGCCGGTACCTCGCAGCGCCGCAGCCGCGGGCCGCGAGCCCTACGCAACCGTGCGGGGCCATGGGGACTCCGCGCCTCGGGCCACCCGTCGTCTCAGGGCCCCTGCTGGGGCGGCTGCTGCTGCTTCTGCTCCTGAGCGGGCTGGCCTTGGTTCGCGCCTCCCCGCGACTTCTGGACCACCCGGCGCCGGTCTGCTCCCAGCAGGTGAGACTCCGACGCACCCGGAGGTTACCGGGGCGCGGGGGCAGGACAGGGGCGGCGGCAGCAGACGAGGTGCCCCGGGCTGGGCCGGCAGGAAGTCTGCGCTGGGGGTCTCAGCGCGGGCGCGCTCGGGAGGACACTCGGAGCGGCAGAGGTTGCGGGGCTGACCCGAGAGCGGAGGGAGTTTGCGGGAGAAAAGTTCGCGCGGCGTGTGTTGCACAACCTGGCCCGGCGTCCCGTGCGGGAGGCGGGAGCGCCGCTGCCGCTGGGGCCCCGCTTTTCGGGGAAGGAGAGGGAGGCGCGGGGTCCGGCCGGAGAGGCTGGGCAGGGCCGGGTAGAAAGGGAGGTGGGGGGAGCTCTTCGGAGGAACAGCCTCCACGCCGTGCGCCCTGCAAATCCGCACGGTGCCGGGGCGGGCCAGGACCGGAGCCCAGGAGACCAGTCCGGACCTCGGGAGCTTCCGTCAAAGGAACCCCACCAGCCCCCCCGACAACCTGATTAGGGGGCGGCCGTGCGGAGGTTGGGGGCCCCGACGGATCTCGGCCCCACTGCCCCCAGGAGAGACCCAGCGATCCTAGAGCCCTGCGCTAGAGCCCGGACGGCCTGCGGGGACCGAGGGCCCAGAGCGGTGAGATGGGGACAGTTGTGCGGAGGGCAGTCGGCCGACTCCGGACCGCTGGGCGACACCTCCCCAGGGGCGCAGGATTGGGCAGAGGACTAAGACATCGCCCTTCCGGCTCCCCCTCCACCACCGCCACCACCCTCGTCGGTTGAGACTGTCAAGTAGTACCCCCAGGGCGCCCTCGGGGAGTGACAGGCCCACCCGTCCCGGAATGGCCTTCTGGGGAGGACCTTCTTAAGGGGAAGAAAACAAACAGCAAAACCGCGGCTACTCCCCTAAAAACTGCCTCTCTTTCCTCCTTTTCTCTCTGGTTTCCTCAGCCCCCTCCCCTCCACACCTCTGACCCAGTATCTGAGTCAGAGGATGTGAAACAACCAACGATATTTCTCCTTATCTAATGTCGGAGGATTTGCCAAAAGAGAGTGGAGAGTGAGTGAGGTTTAGAAGAAACTTTTTTTTTAATGTGAATAATGTTGGAAAATGTCCTTGTGAGTCCCGCCTTTAGGCAAAGCAGGGGACATGTACTCAGCAGATCCTTCCCACAGACTTGGTATAGAACTGTTCTACCTAGAGAATTCGTGGTCAGTTTTTGATGGCCATTTGCCAGGTGCCTGCAAAATACAAGATACTACTGTTGCTCTGAACTGAAACTATAAGGAAACACCCCTGGTACCCTAATGTGCAGGGACTCAAATCATTTAGGAGGGGGAAGAGTCTTGAAGGGGCTAACTGTGGTGCAAGGCAGCCTGTAGCAAGTGCTTCTTGTGCAACCAGAGAGGGCACGGAATTCCAGGGAAAAGAAAACTCTTTACCGGCTAGGATGGTCTTCAGGGCAGATAAGCATTTGGGCAGCCCTGAGGGGTGGTGGGAGCAGTCCAGGTGGTGGAAAGAGTCTGAGCCAAGGCCCTTGGGTGAACAGGATAAACTAACTGCAGCTGCAGCAGAGGGTGTGTATGTGGCAGGAAAATGAGAGAAGAAGCTAGAAAGGGAGGTAGGGACTACATTCTGGCCTGGTATAAGAGCTAGACTAAAAGTGTTTGACCTTAATGGCTCAGTGGGAAGCTACTAAAAGTCAGGAGCAGGGCCGGAGAGAAATACTTATCGGCCAGATTTGTTTGCCATCTCCTGTGTTCTTCCTTCCCTCCATCTTGCCTCTACATAGACACGTGGCTCACAGACCACTCAGCTCCATGAACAAACATCTTTCCTACTTCACTGACTAGTCCATTTAAAAAGAAACAACACCCTTCAGATTTCTCTGCCTCCAGTGGTGTTTGTGGATGGGACACAATATAGTGAGGGGAGGGGAGACCACAAAAACTTGGCCTCAGAGCACCCAAATTTGCATCCTGGCTTCACTTTTGGAATCTCTGCAAAGCTTGGGCAATGTAGGCGGCCTGTGCCCGGGTTTCCTCTCTTCCACAATGAAAGAGCTGGATAAACCATCTCAAAGTATGTCCGTTCCCCATTCCAGAATACGAATGTTTATCCAAAGCCTGGTTGGAATTATTATTCAGCGACTCTCTCCCAAGACAGAGCAGAGCCTTCTACACACCTGTTCTGTTCTTAGCCTGGTGCTGCAAGCCCAGGACGTGGAGGCTTGATAAATATTTGTGGAATGAATGAGTGAATGAACAGCTCTGCTTGAAAATCAACGATAAACTGACACCAGGCATAGCGCTATTTCTGGCTTCCTGGGTTTAGCACCTCAAAACCCAGATGACTCTTGAGTTCCCCACAAAAATCAATACTGGAGAAACCATAAGTAATTGCATTTCCCTGGGCAGCCTCCTGGTTGGCTCTTCCCCTGCCGGACTTTCTCACAGATTTGCTATGACTGCTAGCTCAGAGGAAAACCCTTAAGGAAAGACAGTGACTTGGCTTTGGTCAGTATGAGTTTTAACACACAATTTTAGAGACAGGATATGTGTTGTGTTACAAATTATTTTTTTTCTTTCCTGAGCACTCTGTGGTTTTGACTTGTGGTAGAAAAACTGTTAGATGTAACCCTTATCATCTGGTTGCCATGCCACTCTCCTGGCATAAAAAGTTGTGTTCTGTGGATGTTTTCACATGGTATAGGCCTTCCGGCAGGCAGGGCTGGGGTCACTGCTGGCACTCGTGGCCCCAGCACAGTTAACAGGTTCCTTGGCCATCAGACCCAGCCCCACACTCTGACTGCGCTCCGTAAGACTGCCATCTCAGGACCGTGATCTCATATAGCAGCCAGAAGCACATGGTAGTTCCATGCAGGCGAGAGGACACGCCAGGTCCGAAGACCTGGTCTCTGGGGCAGGCTTCCCTGCTCAGCCGCTCTGCGGCCCTGCGTCCGCTCCACTGCTATGGACCCATGTTCTCCTGTAAAAGATCCTCCCCTCACAGGGTCATGGGGACAGCAATAACATGTGCGGGAAGCCAGCAGACTACGTGGGCTGTGGCTTTGGAAGGTACAAGGGCACTAACATTCACCTGCAGCTTTGTGGCAGGCACCCTGCCTGGGGCTAACATGCCAGCTTCCTTCCACACTCACAGAAACTGCCAGGCCCATGATGACATGCTAGGGGCCAAAAGCCACACAGCTAGTGAGTGCGGCGCTGCGACGCAAAGCAGTATGTGACTTCAGAGCCCACTTTTCTTTATCAGGCACCTGTTAATGTTCAGTACCTGCACACAGTTAAACATAGTGAAATAAATTTCTTCCTTTTAACCTTTACCACTGGGGATAGAGAATACTGGCTTACCTGCTGTAGGTGTTCCTTTTTTATTATTTAGACAGTATAGTGGTGATTAAGAGCATGGATTTCGGGGGCGCCTGGGTGGCTCAGTCAGTTAAGCGTCCAACTCTTGGTTTCTGCTCAGGTCATGATTTCACAGTTTTGTGGGTTCAGACCCCGCATTGGGCTCCACACAGAGTGTGGAGCCTCCTTGGGGTTCTCTGTCTCTCTCTCTCTGCCCCTCCCCCACTTGCACTGTCACAGTCTCTCTCAAAATAAATAAATAAACTTAAAAAAAAACGAGCATGGATTCTGGAGCAAAACTGCATGGGTTTGAATGTCAGCTTTATGGGACCTTGGGCCACTTAGCTGACCTCTCTGTCCCTTGGTTTTTTTCATCAGTAAAAATGGGACTGAGCCTAGGTGGCTCAGTTGGTTAAGCAGTTAAGTATCCAACTCTTGATTCCAGCTCACGTCATGGTCTTATGGTTTGTGGGTTCAAGCCCTGCATTGAGCTCTGCGCTGACAGCACAGAGCCTGCTTAGAATTCTCTATCTCCTTCTCCCTCTCTCACTCCCTCTCTCTCCCTCTCTTTCTCAGAAATAAACATTTTTTAAATGAGATAACGGTACTTACTTCATTAGGCTATTATAAATATCAAGTGAGACATGTGTATAAAGTGCTTAGCATGATGCCCGGCACAAAAGAACTCAATAAATGTTAGCTGCTACCAGTGACATCTTCTGTACCAACACTCTCCCTCTCAGATTTCTGCAGGAAACGCCATTCACAAGCAACATGCTCATAAATAACATTCTGACCCAGCTTTTTTTTTAAGTGGGCATTTGAAGTAAAGAAATTTGGGATGATTTATTGGAAGAGAATACAAGATCTATCTCAGCATTCAAAGAAGACCTTGAATGCATTTTTTACATCATTTAAGACATCATACTAATGTAGATTCTACACAGAAATTAAATTTAAAGGAATAAGTCTGCTATTTCTTCCCCTAAACAAATTCATGTTTTCTTTGTTTATCTCACTGTTTAATCCCTTCTTTTGTTTGGAGTAATGTTCTGAAAAAAAGTCTCTCTTTTAATTAATTCTTATCTGACGTGGTGATCTTGTGCTTGCTTCGGACAACACGTATGGTATATGGTGATCCTTCTAAAATGCTAAGACATTGAAAACCAAAACCATCACATCTCTGTCCCAGCCCTCAGCACTCCCTAAAACTGTTTCCCAGAGATGATCACTTGTACTTCTTTTAGTGTTTTGTTTTAGAGAAAGAGCACGTGCACACTCGTGGGAACACACAAGCATGGGCAGGGGAGGTAGGAGAGAGAGAGAGAGAGAGAGAGAGAGAGAGAGAGAGAGAGAGAATATTAAGCAAACTCCATGGTCAGCACAGAACCTTACTTGGGGCTCGATCCCATGACCCTGGGTCATGATCTGAGCCAAAATCAAGAGTTGGACGTTCAGCCGACTAACCTCCCAGGTGCCCCTAGTGGGTTTTTTTTTTCCTGGCATTTGCCTCCACATTTCTAAATGTACGTATACTGTTTTTCTTGACTTGTCAATTTTAGATATTACCTATTGACTCAACATAAAAATTTAAATTTCTTACACTTCTCCCATACTCCTCCCAGTGTTCCCATTGTAGTTACGTCACAATTTCAGTGAAATCCATGGTGTTTATACAAAGTAAGGAATATTCCTGCTGAGACAAATAAGTGCACTTTGATTATATTTCTTTACTGGTGTAATTTCTTTTCCCCTCTGTGATGATAATTCCTTTACTTCTTTATCTTCCATGATTTTCCAATAACTAGTCAGTTGTTTTCTATTGGATTTGTCATACATTGTTTTCCCCACACATCAGATATTCTTTCAATTTCATTCCCTCATCCTCCAGAGAACTCCCTCCTGGAACCCTGCATTCTCCAGCTCAGACCTGAACTTGGCCCCTGGCACAACTCTCATTCTAGATAATCTGTCCTGTTTACAGTTCCCATGACTTGGACACTGTGATTTTCTTCTCAGAGCCCACCTACCTCATTTTGCTAGAACATATTGTCTTGCAGTTTTCTCAGAAAATGTCTAAGGATATGAGGGAAATATATATATGTATATACCCTCACACTTTTTTGATTAATTTGGCTGGTATCAAAATTGTGGATTAAAGATAATTTTCCCTTAGAATTTTGAAGGCATTGATTTGTTGCCATCTAGCAAACAGTACAGATGCTAAGAAAGCCAATGCCTGGCGCACCTGAGTGGCTCGGTTGGTTAAAAGGTCGACCTTGGCTCAGGTCATGGTCTCACCGTCAGTGGGTTTGAGCCCCGCGTCAGGCTCTGTGCTGACAGCTCAGAGCCTGGAGCCTGCTTCTGATTCTGTGTCTCCCTCTCTCTCTGCCCCTCGCCCGCTCACTCTCTGTCTCTCTCTCTCAAAATAAAATAAAGACATAAAAAAAAAAAAAGGAAAGTCAGTGCCTTTCTGACTCTCTGTATGGCACCTATTTTTCTCCCTTCTGGAAACAAATCGGATCTTCTTTTTATTCTTGGTATTCCAAAAGTTTCATGATGTTGGGCCTTGGTCTGGGCCTTTTTTTCAGGCCATTCAATGAATGTTTTTATTTTGGAAATATGTATCCTTTAGTTCTGGAGTGGGATTTCTTTGCTTTTTCGTTTCTTCCCCTCTGTTTCCAGTATAACCGTCTTCTGGAAATCCAATTAGTCATACTTTGATTTCCTGAATTGATTCTTAAATATTCATGTATTTTCTCTAATTTCTGTTTGTTTATTCTGCTTTCTGAGAAATTTCCTGAATTTTGCAGTCCAACCCTTCTATGGAATTTTTTATTTCCAAGGTTCATTTTTATTCCCTGCTTGTTCATTTTACCACAGTATCCTGTTCTTGTCCATGTCCTCTCTGATCTCTTTGAAAGTATTATAATTTTGTTTGTTTTCATTTTATTATGTGCTCAGCATTTCCTTCAAGAGCATTTTTTAAAATTTGTAAGTTTCAATCTATTTCTCCTACAGGAAACTTCTTAAGTATCTGATACTCTTTGGCTGTCTGAGAATATTTTAAGAATGAGGTCCTAATCATGATGAGCACTGAGTAATGTTTGGAAGTGTTTAGTCACGATATTGTACATCTGAAACTAATATAACGCTGTATGTTAACTATCCTGGAATTAAAATGAAAAACTTAATTGAAAAAAAAATTTTAAAGAATGAGGTCCTAAAAAGCTGATTAAATACTCTGTATAGATGGAGCTTATTGATCATCAGACTTTAATATAGGGGGTCAGGCTAGTGAACTTGCCCTGTCAGTGGCAAGTGGAATCTGGAGATCTTTTCCTGGGGCGTGGTTGCCAGCATTCTGAGATCAGAGCAGGGAAAAGAGGCTAAGGTTCCCAACGTTCCGTATGTAGACCTTCACTTTACCACACTCCTTTCAGCTCCTTCATTTATACTACCTCCCCCAACACCTGGCACTTTTAGGACCTGGTTCTTTAAAAGATTCTGATGAGCCACTGGCGTCCTTCCTGCCTCATTCGCTTCTGCAGCACTCAGATGCAAGTTCCTCCACTTGGCCTGAGCCAAGTCTACTCCTCCTTCCTCTTTGGCTTTTCAAAATGTGTTCACTTCTTTTTGTCCACTGATGTTTCCTCTTTTGTCCTTGAAAATTTATAAAATGTTCTCTTTCCTAGAATTTTGACATGGTTCAGGGAAAGGGAAAAGATAATATATGTACATGATCAACATGCCACACGTCTAATGAAATTTATTCTTGTATGCTTCACTTAATCTTTCCCCCTTACCTTCCCTCTCTCCATCTCTTCTGTGTTAACAGCCTGCTATGTATCTGTCCACATATTTTCATATGCTCATGCAATTGTATTCAGACACAGGTAAATATATGGGAAGGGTTTTTTCATTACTTGTTTCTATAGAAAATTGGTTCATACAATAAAAAGTTCTTTGCAGCTTAACTCCCCTCACTCATCAACACATCTTAGCCATCACTCCAGGTCAGTAAGTATCTATGTCACTAATTCTCTTTAATATTTATATAATATTCCATAGTGGAGAGCCGTCTATCCAACCATTTTTTTTAACCCAACCCCATTTGTTTTGTGTTTTTTAAATTTTTTTAATGTTTATTTATTTTTGAGAGAGAGACACAGTGCAGGCAGGGGAAGGGCAGAGAGAGAGGGAGACACAAAGTCCGAAGTCTGAGCTGTCAGCGCAGAGCCCAATGTGGGGCTCCAGTCCAGGAACCAGAAGATCATGACCTGAGCCAAAGTCAGATGCTTAACCTACTGAGTGACCCAGGTGCCCCATATCCAACCATTTGTCTTGATGGATATTGAGATTTAAACTAGATCTCCCATTATTCAGGCACCCCCTGTTGATGGACATTTAATACCACAGAACAAGAGGGTAAGCTACTCATTTTTTAAAGATAGCACAAGGATAATTCTAAAACTTGATACATTAGGGGCATCTGGTAGCTTAGTTAAGCATCCGACTCTTGATTTCAGCTGTGCCCAGTCCTAGGGGTTTCCAGTGGAAGGAGAAATGAGCTTGTGCTTAGGAGTTAATTTCCTCACCAGCAAGGAAACAGTGACACTGGAGTGAGCAGACAGCTAGGAGATTTTGTTGGAACATGTGAGGAGTGCCTAGCAGGGTTTTGATGGCCCCGGGCAATGAGAATTCATCACCAGGAGCTGGACAGGATACAGAAAATCTGGACCCCACGGGCTCTTGAACTGGTGTCCCAGATGCCCAGATGGTAAGGTATGGATGAAATGGTATGCTTGGAATCAATCCTGGGGCATGCGCAAGGATATCATCCCTGTACCCACTTTATGAGTGAACCCGGGTGGCATCGCATCTTCTCCCTCCCATCTTTAGCTTTGTCTCTCTGCTCTCTCTCTCTCTCTTTTTTAAAGTTTATTTATTTTGAGAGAAAGGACACATGTGCCAGCACAAGCAGAGGGCAGGGTGGGAGGAAGTGGGCAGAGAGGGGGCAGAGAACCCCAAGCAGGCTCCGCACAGACCTGATGTAGCGCTCAAACTCAGGAACCCATGAGATCCTGACCCGAACCAAAATCAAGACTCCAACGCTTAACTGACTGAGCCACCTAGGTGCTCTCTGCTCCCTCTTGAGAGAAGGCGGGTGCTGATCCCAACACCCTATTTACACGCATATACCAAATCCCTGTGTTGTCACAAAAATCTTCTTTCTGATCTGCTTCAACATCCAACTTTCCCACAAGCCATGGTTGATCCATTTTGCCAGTTTGGATAATTAGAAACACCTGAGCCTGAGTTCGTCCTTTGCTCCACTGCCAAATTTGAATACATGCAGGTCTCCTCTTATAGTAGTAGCTTCCATTTATTGAGTGCTTACTATATGCCAAGCTCCAAGGAAGGGCAGCCAGTAATTAAAGAGCAGCCATTAGGTGCCAGACACTGGATAAATATTGTCTCGTTTAGCAGACAGAGACACAGTTCCCTGGGCACTACAGAATTCTTCATAACAATTTTCTTAGGGCTTCTAGTAAACTGCCTGTTAAACAGTCCAGGAGCGCTCTATTACTTTATCTAATTGCATCATTAATACACAAATACATTTCTGCTCTTTGAAATTTTTTGTAATAGAGATATATTAAAAGTGGAAAGGGGCTCCCTAAACCTACACCACCATCACCACGAGCCTACCCCTGCCCCTTGATCTTTTATATTTGTATAATTTAATTTTCAACCATGCTGTGAAGTTGGTGTTATGGGTGTTTTGATTTTACAGTTGAAAAAATCAAGGCCTGGCAATGTTTGGTTGCCTAAAGTCACTTAGCTGGTAAGGGGTGGGGAAGGTGGCTGAGCTCCATGGACGTGTGCATGTCTTCCAACGTAGACTCAGCTGGCCAAACTCAAGCCCAGCAATCACATCTCCTATTGTTTGTAGTTGGGGCTTCTAAATTCGACTCCTCTGGGTTAGAGAGTTAATACAGATTGCCAAGTGGGAGGCAGCATAAGGGAATATCTGTTCTTTGGTCTTCTGATCTTTAAAATGGGGCTGAGGGCAGTTCTTAGTCTGTGTGTGAGGGTTAGTGAAATAATGTATCTAAGACACCCAGAACAGGGTCTAGTACCTAAGGGAGTTTGTAAAAACTTGATGAATTTTCTATAACCGATCCTGTAATGAGGGCTATGGTTTCTGTTCCTTCCCCTTACAGCACTGTTATCCAGACCAGACGGGAGCCCGGAAGCCTCGGAGTATTTAGAGGCCTTTTCGGCCGGGTGCCCCAAGAGAACCCTCTCAGTGTCTTTTAAAATTGGGAAGTTCCCAGCTGCTACCAGTTACTCAGAAAATGCCCTTTGTGTTTTGCCAGCCACTGTACCCACTGCCATCCTGTTTCTCCTTGGATGGGCAGGATGAGAGAAGTGTGAGAAAAATGTGGTTCCCTGCCCCAAGAGAGGCCTGAGGTGGGGGTTGGGGGCAGTGTATATTTTATTCTTGAGAACAAGCCAGGGGAAGCATGGGGAGCCTGGCTCGTGAACTGCCGTTCTTTCACACCTGTGATCACCACTTTCCTTTTTTCCACAGGGGCTGAACTGCACAGTCAAGAATAGTAAGTCATCTGTTTTTGTTCGTCTTGCCGTTGCCTTGTTAGTAAAGTGCTAACCCTGTGCTGATCTCCGACAAGAGTGCCGCCAGTTCACTTTGATTTGGGATAAGGGTTACAGCCCTTGGCAGGAGTGCCCTTGGGAATCCAGGATGTGTGCACCTGCGCTTCCTGTCAAGAATATCCATTATGCAAAAGTCCAGAAGTGAGAAACAGAATTGTCATTTGGGTTTTGAAGGTATTGTCTGGGGTGCCGCCCTGGCGTGTCTGTAGTATGATTTGATTTGCCAGAGCTCGTCACTGTAAGGTGAGAGACATCTGTAGTGTTGATTCTGTTTTGTGTTTTAATTCGAGAAGGAGGCACGTACTTCAAGTGTCTGAGCTAATTAGGGACCCCTGGCATATAAAATAAATCAACTTTTATCATTACCCCAACCTTCCTGTGCTCTCATTTCACTGCTTTATCATCAAGACCAAATTCGTGCTTTGTCTTCTGTCCTGACATGCCCTTTAGACATCAGAGATTTGCAGTGACCCAGACAAGCTGGAAGAGAGGCGGGGGGGGAGGGGGGGACAGATTGGTGAAGCCCGGAACCCAGCCGAGGGTCGCAGGCCCCCTGAGCATTTAAGATCTATCTCTTTGGAGCCACTGCTGGCACATCTCGCCTGCACACCTCATTCTTTTGCAGTTTTTTTCAGGTTCTTGCAGAGCATGTGGGTCTCTGATTTCTGCTTTTTCTGGCTCCAGGTACCTGCTTGGACGACAGTTGGATCCACCCTCGAAATCTGACCCCTTCATCCCCAAAGGACGTCCGGGTCCACCTGGACTTTGTCCAGACCCAGCATGGAGACCTGCTGCCTGTAGCTGACATCCGATGGACCCTGCAGACAGATGGTGAGTGGGCATTTCAGAAGGGCCCTGGGGGAGTCTATCCACCTCCACGTGAATCCATAGACTAGACCATCCGTCTCTCCTGCCAGATTCAGAGTTGGGCTCCCAGTCCTGTGCTCAGACATGAGGGCCCAGAGTTCATGCTGAGAGGTGCCATCATTTCATGCAAAAAGTGAATACTTTTTCAGTGTTTTAGATATTAACCCACGATGGATTCTTCTCAATCCACCAGCCTTCCTTCAGCCTAAAATCCTTATCAACCAGGAAAAGGAATTCAAGTGGTTAATTCTCTGACTGTAGTAGCAAATATTTATTGGAAAATGGTACACATTTGCCAACCTGCTTTTCCTCTAAATTTAGGGCCTGGCTTTTTTGTTTTGTTTTGTTTTTTTGTAATCTTTGCTGCGCCCAATGTGGGGCTCAGACTCATAACCCCAACCGAGATCAACAGTCACATGCTCTCCTGACTGAGCCAACCAGCTACCCTTAGGGGCTGGCATCTTTTAAAACAACACCCTTTCTCCCCAAAAAACTTTTCCAGGACAGAGAGTTGTATGACAGAATCAGGAAGATTGGGGTTAACAGAGCCAGTCCCACATTTGTGACCAGAGCCTGGGGGAGGTCATCCTCCTTATAAGTCTCCAGCCTCTGGTGCCTGTCCCAGCCTCTCCAAGGATGGGGACAGCCATGTGTGACACCCGTGCCATGTTGTGGACCCCCCAGCCACACATTTGCACAGCCTTTGCCTTTAGCCCAGTGTAAAGTTTCACTTGTCCTTGCGCAGCTGGGAAGTAAGTGTCTGCAGGGCAGGAGGCTAACTCAGGCCCAAGAGTCAAGCAAAGAGAAACAGGAAGTGGAGGGTTAGGTACAATGTGCAGATTTTCTTTTAAGAGTGAGTAAGCATAACAGTTGGGGAAGTGCCACACCCCGTGGTTTGTGTTTGTGGATCTGCATCTGTTTGTCTCCTCTCCTCCCTCTGGCCTGCAGCCAGTGTCCTCTACCTGGAGGGTGCAGAGTTGTCTGTCCTGCAGCTGAACACCAATGAACGTTTGTGTGTCAAGTTTGAGTTTCTGACCAGACTAAAGCATCATTATAAGCGGGTAAGCATCTGGCTTCAGAGTGGATTGTGTTCCCGTGGTGACAGTGAGGAGCAGAACATGTTTCTGAAGGCTTCCCAGACATACCCACCCCGGCTTTTGCTTCCAGCTTTACCTAGATGTTCATTGAAAAGAGAGTCGAATGGGAAGGACTTCCTAGGCCCCTCCTCCTGCTCTCTTTCTCTGTAACCTGGATTAACCTAGGGCCTGCCTCCAGGAAGGAACAGCTTTGTGCAGCCCAGAGAACCACCTTGGCTGGGGCACAAGCCAGTGAGTTCTGCAACGGTTTCTGTTTATTCCCGATGATAAAATGTTGATTCTAGTTTAGTTTGTTTAAAGCAGGGTTCACAAAGCATACACATGCCCTGGGAACCAGTTAGAAATGCAGACTCTAGGGCCCCACTCCAGACTTCCAGAATCAAACGCTGAGGGTAGGGCCCCGCAATCAATGTTGGACAAGCCTGCCCATGATTCTGGTGCACGTTCCAGTGTGCGGACTGCTGGTTGAAATCTGCAAAAGTGCCTGTTTGCAGATCTCCCACAAACACAAGCAGCCCAGACAGATCCCTTTTCCTGTATATAATTAGGACCCTCAAACTTGACTGCTAGGTGGATGGTGAGGACCAGATGCCTAGATCAACTTAGAAGCAAAGCCCCCGCCCTCCATCCACCCCCAGGATAGTTAGAATGGGAGTTGGAATCAGTCCGCGTCCTCTACACCATCCAGAAAAAAATATCTGCACACCTTCTGTTATCTGTGCAACAAAGGTGCCTACAGGAGCAGACTCAGTGGGAATCTATAACCTTCCTCTGCCCTTCCTGCTCCAGAACATTCTCAAGAGATTCCTGGCTTTCCCTTAAGGAGGAAGAGTCATTTAACAAATGGTGTTTAGCTGCTTTTTTTTTTCCACATATTGAATGATTCCATTCATATGAAATGAAAAGCCCAAAATAGGCAAAGCCGTAGAACTGTCTCTTGTGTGCTAGCTCTCCCAATAGCCCTGAGTCCTCTGGCTCAGCTCCCTGGCTCCCTTACACCATTATTCTGGAGTTTGAGAGGGCTCACAGGGAAGGAGGACTATTTTGACTTTCCCCAGATTCTCTGGCATATGATGCTACAGTCTACCGATGAAGGGCCAGACCTAGGTTTTTTAAAATAGGCAGCAAAGACCAGAGGAAACAAAGAACAAAGACGTGCCTCCTTCTCATTTGGGATCTTGCTCTGATGGCTGTTTTCTTCTCCTATTTCGCTGATCTTTTGGAGGTGGGTGGGGTTGGTACTGTTTGGGTGAGAAGTGTGTGACCTTTCCAACCACCCCTTCTTCCCTCTCTTCAGTGGCGTTTTGCCTTCAGCCACTTTGTGGTAGAACCTGGCCAGGAGTATGAGGTGACTGTTCACCACCTGCCCAAACCCATCCCTGACGGTGACCCAAACCACCAGTCCAGGAACTTCCCTGTACCTGGTAAGAGCGCCCTCCCAAGCCATTCCCTCCCCCACTCAGCTCCTGGGGAAGAAACCAGCAGATGGCTCAGACATCCGCCTCCCTGCCCAGCTGGATGGTGGCTGCCATTGTCTGAATATGGTACCTACGGAATAAACAGATGCCACGGTTGGGGAGCTCCTGCCCCAGAAGGGCCAGGAGGACGAGCCACTCTCGAGAGAGTTTTCACTCCTGCTTCTAGCCTGTCTCCAGCTCTCGTCACCGTGCTCTGCACCTTCTCCTTTTTCATTCCCCACTTGCCCCCACCTGGTTCTTCACTTTGTGCGCCACGTCCACCTGCATTGTCTACTGCCATCCCATGTGTGGTGCCGCGTCCTCTCCCCCCACTAATCCGTCCTGCCTAAGAAGACTGTGTTTATCGTCTAAAACGTCTCATGTGTGTGCACTGCCTATTCCTGTGTCCTCCCCAGAATCTCAGCATGTCTCATTGTTCAAAGCCAACTACACCTGAAAACCCAGCCCCCCCTTGAGGACAGGGTCTGGGGCTTATACCCATCTGCACAACCTCCAGCACCACATGGTGCCTTGCATATAGTAGGCCATCAGGAAATGCTTGTTCAGGGTGAGGACGGTCTCCTCCGTTTCTGGAGCGCTCCACACAGGCATGTGCACATGCACGCATGCACACACGCATGATCTGCTTACCCTGCTTCATTTTTCTTCACATCACCCATCACTCCCTGACATACTATCACGATATATTTGTGACGTTACATTATGCTGTTTGTTTTCTTTGATCTCTTTTGGAATGTGCTCTCCAGAGGGCAGGGACTCTGTCTTACTCACCACTGTCTAAAACGGTGCCAGGCACAGATTGGGTGCTCAGCAAGTGCTTGTTCCTGCAGCAGACTGACTCAGTGACTGTCACTCTGCGGCAATTCATACCTATCACATGTCTTCTTCAACCAAAGTGAAAGTGAAACCGTCAAGGCCACTGGGGAAAGGAGATTAGGAAGATATTTATGGAGCAGTGGTCCTCATCAAATTACCTGGTAGCTTGTTAGAAGCATGAATTTTCAGGACCTACCCCAGATCAACTAAATCAGAAACTACCCATGATGATGCACAGGAAAGTTCGAGAAACACTGCTGTGGAGGAACAAAATATTTGTGCCTCTGTCAAGAGTCGGAGACAACCACAACCTACAGAGAAGCCTGGAGGTGGGAGGAGGATCCAGAGTGGGCCAATATTCTTGGGTCACTCAGAGCAAGCTCAGGAGGAGTACAGTTGAGTCTGGAAGGTTCCCTGAGAGAGGAGGGAAGAGATAA
This sequence comes from Suricata suricatta, assembly GCF_006229205.1. Lineage (NCBI taxonomy): Eukaryota > Metazoa > Chordata > Mammalia > Carnivora > Herpestidae > Suricata > Suricata suricatta. Next base: position 104,051,597 of record NC_043709.1, read on the forward strand.
GCAGGTCAGCCCCCAGTTCTGTAGGACCTCTGGCCCCCAGCAACAGGGCTATCTGGGAGCTGGCTTTGAAGGGGCCACCTCTGAAGGCTCCCAAGAAGGAAAGAGGTTGTTATCCCTGATGTTGGGAGTCTGCAAGAGCAAAATTTCTAAGACAGAGGCTTAGTGTCAACCTTTTTTCGGGCTGACAGGCTGCGAGGACCCCAGGATGAAGATGACCGCACCATGCGTGGGCTCAGGTAACAGTGGCTGGCGGTCTTGCAGGGGGAGCTTTGCCTGGGAGCATGCACGCAGCAGTGCACACCTTCCCCTCACTCCCATCCCGTGTCTGCGCCCTGAGCAGGCAGCCTGTGGGACCCCAACATCACCGTGGAGAGCCTGGAGGCCCGCCAGCTATGGGTGAGCTTCACCCTGTGGAATGAATCTACCCATTACCAGATCCTTCTGACCAGTTTTCCGGACACGGAGAACCAGAGCTGCTTCCAGCACGCGCTGATGGTGCCTGAGGTAACGCTGCCGCCGTCCTGACCCCTCCAGTGTGGCCCCACCCGCCTCCCCCGGCCTCAAGTCTCCTCCATTGTCAGGACAGAGCCTTTGCCAGAAGCCTAGCACTAGTCGATCCCAGTCCTGCACAGCTCTGTCCTTTTCCTTTCCTTCTGATACGTGGTTGGCGTAGAGTCAGTTCTGTGGTGGATCTTCCCTTTGTCTCTTATAGTTGATCCTGCAGTTGATATAAATGTCATTGATCTCTGTCCTGCTCACCTCCTCCGTCCTTTTAGTTCTTCCTTCCCCACAGTGTCCTCTGTTCTTTTTGTGTTTTTTTTTATTTCACCTATTCCAAAAAGGATCTGAAGATTTTTACATGTGGGTATTAAGACAAAGGGGAAATAAAGATGAGGAAGTAAAATGGAACGAGGGTGCAGTTACTACTGAAAATGTGTGTCCCGCTGTTGGCCGTGAACGCAGATTGTCCCCACAGTGCCAGCAGCCAAAGCAAAGAGAAATTCCAGTTACTAGACATGTTCACGAATTAACAACCAACCAGTCGCCCTGGGGAAATGTAGTCTTTCCTGGAACAGAAACCCGGCAAGCATTTGTGTGCATGGCCTTCCTAAGGGGCACACTGGACAGCAGTGACAGCGTCCTCACCAGCCACCCGCATGTGGTGCATTCTCACCCATCCTCTCCTCTCCCCGCAGCCTGCGCACCAGGACTCCCGCCAGCGGTCCAACGTCACGATCGCCCTGTCAGACTCTGACTGGTGCTGCCGCCACCGAGTGCAGGTGGGTTGTGTGGCGTGCACAGGTGTGGGAGCGCGTGCCCAGGGGGCACTCCTAGGTGGGCAGAGTAGGAAAGGAGGGCGGCAGCTCAGGGCCCCGTGCTCTGAGGACCTGGCACTGTGCCCCACTGGGCCTCCCCACCTGGCGAGGCATCATGTCCCCTTCCTGGCCCCTTCTCCCAGCCTCACCTGGGTGGGCTTCTTTGGCCCCTGTAACTGATGGACGATGTGCCCGACAGCCACAGGCAGTTCCAGGAGTGGCCAGCCAGGTGTGTGTTCCTCTCCAACGGCCTACTGGCGGGCAAGCATCAGTGGAGGCCCCGAGTCTTCCCAGCATCTTAGGGTCCCTCTCTCCTGTGCTCTCACAGATCCAGCCCTTCTTCAGTAGCTGTCTAAACGACTGCCTCAGACACTCCGTAATGGTGCCCTGCCCAGAAATTCCAGATCCTCCAGGTATTTTGGGGGGTGAGCGTGAATGAAGGCCAACACCTTGAGCTGAACCCTGACGTTGAGTTTAACTTTACTCGGAGGTACTCGGGCCTGCAAGGTGGGGCTCTAAAGACACTCCTGGGTAGGACTTCTGACTGCCTTTCATTAGCTGTGTAGCTGTGGGCAGAATACTTAACCTTTCTGATCCTCAACTTTTGGGACTGAAAAAAATAGGGATTGCTACTGTCAGAGAGTTAGAGTTATGGACCATGTACTAAATGAAGTTTTTGCTATGTCCACTTCCAGCCCTCACAAATTGTGACTCTTCATACTGTTAGGCAGAGGGTCCCTCCCACAGGTTCACAGATGAGGAAAGAGAGGCACAGAAATGTTCAATAACTTGTCCCAGATCATACACCAAGGAAATGGCAGAGCTCCAGCTTTTGACCTGAGGGCTGGAGACTCGGCAGCCCATTCCGTGCCCCCGCACCGAGACCAGCCTCCCTCGGAAGCCACCCGCAGCCCAGCGTGTGGCTACGGCCAACATTGCATTGCTACACTGCATTGGCCTGGAGGAGAATCCGGCCCCCCGGTTGGGAGTTGGGGCATCTCTTAGTAGACCAACAACTCAGGTGTTCCCTGTAGATGTTTTCACTCAGTTTACGGGTATCTAGAGTGCTAGTGCAGGGCCAGGGTCACTTCTAGGCCCTCAGTGGGGGCAGCGATGGCTCTTGTCGCCACTGCTGATAATTAAGAATACCATTTTCCCGTTGTTCTCATTGCAGCCTCGATCGCAGGTGAGCCCCGATCTCCTTCCGTAGCGCTGTAGGAGTCTGCAGGGGCCTTTCCCTGGGGGCCACGTGAGATGTCCCTGACTGAGCCTTGGATGGAGCCAGGCAGACGAGGCTGAGCCGAGAAGCCAGCCCAGGGGTGGGGATCGTCGCCGTGTCATGGAGCAGGCCAGAGTGGACAGCCCAGGGGCGGGGCACGGGGCCTGGGGGAGCTCAGGGCTGGCATGGCAGGCCTCCTCTGCCATATCACTCATGCTGTTCTGCTTCCCGCAGACTATATACCCCTGTGGGTGTACGGGTTCATCACGGGCATTTCCATCCTGCTGGTGGGTTCCGTCATCCTGCTGATCCTCTGCATGACCTGGAGGCTACCCGGTAAGGGGCAGGGGCTGTGGGGGTGCTCAGGGGTTTCCCCTCTGCTCCTCTCTTTCTTCCTATCCCCTTCCTTCCGCTCCAGTCTCTGTAAGGCTATCCTCAGAGGGCGCCCTTCAACCCCAGCCTGAAGGACAGACACTGCCTCTCTTAGGCCACACCTAGCTCAGTTGTCAAGACCTCTGTCTGCAGGAAGGCTGCCCTGGGCCCAAATACCAGCTCCGCCCCTTACAACGTGGGCAAATTACTAAATTCTCTGAGCCTTGGTTCCTCTTTCAAAAAGTGGAAATTATAAAGGTACCCACATCGTAGAACAAATACAAGGATGACCTGAAATAATGTGTATGAATTCTTAGATGGAGCCTGGCACATATTTGCTCAGCATATGTTAGCCATAATTATATTTATTGCTACTAAAAGGAATACCATTCAAATAAACTGAATGGAAGGAGCTAAGGGAGCATTTTCCCTGCATCAAACATGATCAGCCAGGCAGGTGGGAGAGCTGAATGACTCCATCCTGTAGCCCCCAGACTTGTACATCTGAGGTCAGGGAGAACGGTGAGGGGCAGCATGGTGTGACAGGGAAGGAAGGCTCTGGGTGGATCCAGGACGTACTGGTGTGGATCCCAGCTCTGCCTCCCTGCTTTGCAGGCATAGGCAGATTGCTTAACAAAGCCTATATTTGCTCTTCTCTTCTGTAAAATGGGATAACACCTCCCCCTCAGGGCTATGGTGAGGATTGAATGCGCTGGCCAAGTTCTGAGCAGGAGAGACCATGGGCCTTCAGCCTAGGGGCTCCGCCTTCCCCTGCCCTCCCTGGGCCCGGGCCCTTCAGCAGTCTGGGAGCCATTTCCACATGTTCAAGGCTTGTCAGGATTAGGTATTAATAATTATTATTTATTGTGTGATGGGAAGAACACCAGACCAGGCACTGGAACACCCAGTGAGAGAGCTCTTCTCCACAGGATTCTTGGAAGGGTCAAATAAGTTAACATTTTTATAGACTCTAAAGCGCTTTATAAACTGTAAAGCTCTGCAGACGCCAGAGAGGCTTTTGCTTCATTTCTGTTGTTGTGCTTGTGACCTCTTGCTGAAGTGCCATACACCACACTGACTTGAAAGGACACATGCAGGAGAGGACACGAAGGAACTTCACTCGTTTGACTATCTCTTGGTAGTTCTGGGAAAGGGCCCAAAAGGTGGGGATTGAAATGAAGGTTCTGCATGTCTTCCTTGGCCATCGGATGTTCCGTTTACCCTGCTGTGTCACTGGGGAGCCGACTCCTGCACCACAGCTTCCTTCTTTGTGCTTGGGGGTGGGGAGTAGTTGCTTAAGAATGTTGTTTCCCTTCCTCACCTCGAAAATACCAGGAGGAAATGTCGCAAACCAGCCTGGTGGGGCTACTTGTGTGGGCCACCTCTGAGAAACACTCCAATGCAGGGACAGCCTCTTCCCCAGAAGTGTCCTCACCAGAGGCTTACAACACGTCCGCTGTGGACAGGAGAGGAACCAGGGCTACGATGAGGGACATGGGTGGACCGTTCCCCACCCCCTAGTCACCGCTCTGGGGTCCCAGCTGAGTCAGTTCTGCCTCATGCTTGTGGCCCCCGCTGATTGAGTATGTTCAACATGCCAGACACTTCACATATACAATCTCATTTAATCCCTACCACACAGACCCATTTTACAGAGGAAGGAACAGAGTTTCTGAGGCATGGGTAACCTTCCCAGATCTCACAACTGTTCATTGCTGACCTGGGATTCACACCTGAGCAACTCCACACGGCACGATGTCCTGCAAAGGCCCGAAGCATCTGATAACTGCCTTCCCTTATCATTTGCCCTGTGTCAGAGGTGGGACAGCACGCCTCAGAGGTCCCTGTGAATTGGTCCCTATTTCTCTTCCAAAAGACCTGCTCCAGTGTATTTTTGTTTCTTTCAGGGTCTCATGAAAAATACAGGAAAGACACCAAATGCACAGGTCAGTGTTTGGTGTGTATTGTTGTCAAAGGCTTGACGGAGGGTTCTCTTGAGAGACATGGGTGGGTTCCCTTCTGCATTCTAACTCCTGAGCTCCTTCGGGAGACCTCCCATAAGAGGACCTGCTCCCTAGGACCCCCACACAGAGGGGACCTCAAATAGCAAAGCTAAGAGAACATTTTTTAAATCACTTAGATAAGGAAGGGAAGGGACCATCTTTTATGAAAAGAGATCCTACCTACAACAGATATTTGTATTCCATAGGCAAGCCTTTGTGTCTCTTTTTCTCTTTAATTATAATAATTGAAGTATCAGCTAAAGGGCAGATAGGAATCTTAAGAAAGAAATTCACTCTCCCAGAAGGCATGAAATTGTGATTCTTTTCAGGCAGCCAAAATAGGCAAAGTAGCAACATTTGGCTTATTCTGAGGCTTCAGGTACATTACTTAGGCCAGGGAGCCAATCTCTGCCTGGTCCAGGGTGTCCCTGGCCTGACAAGTTAGGAGCGCTGCTCCTGGCCTGTGGTTTGAGGATCAGCGCGGGTGCATACCTGAACCCGTGGGCCTGGTTTTCCTTGTTTCCCTTAGATGTCCTGCCCAAGAACGGCCTGACGCCCCCACCCCTGAAGCCCAGGAAGGTCTGGATCGTCTACTCAGCTGACCACCCCCTCTACGTGGATGTGGTCCTAAAGTTTGCCCAGTTCCTGCTCACCGTCTGTGGCACCGAAGTGGCCCTCGACCTGCTGGAGGAGCAGGTCATCTCAGAGGTGGGGATCATGACCTGGGTGGGCCGCCAGAAGCAGGAAATGGTAGAGACCAACTCCAAGATCATCATCCTGTGCTCCCGAGGCACCCGCGCCAAGTGGCAGGCCATCCTCGGCTGGGAGGAGCCTGCTGTCCAGCTTCGGTGTGACCGCTGGAAGCCCGGAGGGGACCTCTTCACAGCGGCCATGAACATGATCCTGCCAGACTTTAAGAAGCCAGCCTGCTTCGGCACCTACATCGTCTGCTACTTCCGTGACATCAGCAGTGAGAGTGATATCCCTGACCTCTTCAACATCACTTCCAGGTACCCACTCATGGACAAATTTGAGGAAGTTTACTTCCGGATCCAGGACCTGGAGATGTTTGAACCCGGCCGGATGCACCGCGTCGGGGAGCTCACGGGTGAGAACTACCTGCGGAGCCCCAGTGGCTGGCAGCTGAAGGAGGCCGTGGAGCGGTTCCGGAAGTGGCAGGCTCAGTGCCCTGACTGGTTCGAGCGCGAGAACCTTGGCTCCGCAGATGACCCGGACCTCCCATCCCTGGACGGAGAGGTGTTTGAAGAGCCGCTGCTGCCGCCAGGAGGAGGGATCATCAAGCAGAAGCCCCTGGTGCAGGAACCTGCCCCCGAGGGCTGTCTGGTGCTCGACCCGCACATCTGTGAGGAAGGAAGGGGAATGTCCAGGCTGGAACCTCAAGTTCAGCCCCAGGGAGAGCCAGCGGCCCAGACAGAGGTGCTCCCAGTGGAGGAGGCGCCTCCGGCGCGGGCAGTGCGGCCTGTCCCTCAAGCCACTGGGAGCGGCAGGGCCAGCCGCTTGGCCATGGCGGAGGGAGATGAGGCCTGGCCGCTGCTGGAGGGCCAAGGCCCCAGGCGGAACAGCGTCCTCTTCCTCCCCGTGGACTCTGAGGACCCGCTCCTCTGCAGCACGCCCAGCGCATCCCCCGGCCACCTCCCGGAGGGCTTGCGGGAACAGCTGGAAGGCCTGATGTTCTCACTCCTCCAACAGAGTCTGGGCTGCCCGGCCCAGGAGGACTGGGAGAGTGCCGCGGTGGCCCTCAAAAACCTGTACCTGCCCTGCGAGGACGGGCAGCGGCAGTCCGTGCAGTCCGACCAGGGCTACATCTCCAGGAGCTCCCCGCAGCCCCCCGAAGGACTCCTGGAAATGGAGGAGGGGGCGGAAGAGCAGGACCTGAGGAGACCGGCCAAGCAGCTCTCTCCTGAGGACCTAGAGAGCCTGAGAAGCCTCCAGTGGCAGCTTTTTTTCCAAGAGCTTCAGACGAACTCTGGCCGGGACAATGTGGAGCCCGAGGCACCGTAGGGCCTCCTCAGATGCCAGGTGTTGGGAAAAGGGTGCGTGTGTGTACACGAGTGTGCACATGAATGTCTGGATGTATACAAATGTCTGTGTGAAATGTTTGCTTTTGAAATGTAGACCTCTTGATCCCTGCGCATCCCCCTTAATTTTCTTTCTCCGACCCTCTGGCTATGTCTCTTCCCCACCAGAATCCACAGCCCATCCCCAGGAGCTAGTGACAAAGTGTCCTTGAATCTCTGTCATTCATTCATTTGTTCATTCTTTCATTCCTTCAGCACTTATTTTGCACCTCTTATGTGCCAGATGAATTGCAGGAGTGACACTTTGTGTCCCACCCTGGCCAGAGGGACTTAACATCTAGTGAGAGCAACAGATTAGCAAACAGGATGGTCATGTGTGAAGGAAAGCCTTAGTAAGGGTCTGCCCAGGGCCCTGAAAATACACAGAAGGGGAACCTGGGCCAAGAGACTGGTTGCAGAAGGCAGCGGCGCAGGGGAAGTAGGTAGCGGGTGGAGTAAGGGCCGGAGGCAAGGGAGCTTGGAGTGGAAGGAGAGGGTCGGAAGAGAGGTGGGGAAGAGGCAGCGAGAGCCCCGGCTGGAGAAGGCATGTGGGCCAGGCTGGAGTTGGGGACATCAGCCCCGGGGCCTGGGATTCCTTTGATACAGAATTCCCTTCTACTGCTGCTCTGCAGAGAAGGAGGCTGAGGACTAGACATACCCAAAAGCCATCTCAGGACAGTTTTGGAAAGAGATAGGATAGAACTGTGTGGCATGAAACCTAGCAGCATTCAGCAGGGAGAAAGGTCTGAAATCCTGAGCCATCTTTTTGGTGCTCAGTCAATGGGAGATGGGGGTCTTCAGGGACTGCGTGGCCGGGCCCCTGAGATGTAGAGGCAGGGTGGGCAGAGGGGGCAGGGCAGGAGTGAGAGAGCTGGCAGAGACAGGCCGCTCTGAGGGGAGAGGAAAGTGTACCGCTCCGTACTTAAAAGTCTGAGTGGGTTCGAAGAGGAGAGATGCTAAGGCCCAGTGTTTGGAGAAGTGGTTCCTGAAAGTGCCTCTTTTGGAGAAACTGAAGGCTTCTGTCCCTCCAGGGTGCCCGTGAGCATGCTGGGATGCCGTCTGCCCCTGGAATAGAGTCCTCACCTGTAGCTCCAAGCTTCAGTGACGGGGGGAGGAGTCTGGCATGTAATGGGAAACTGATTATCACAGGTTACGTGTATGCGTGACAAACACATGCATATGTGTGCACAAAAGGGAGATCATCAATAAAAGAATGAACAAATTTGTTAACTCTGGTAAGAATTCCAGCTAGTTACTGAGTCACATGTTACTAGAGGTCAAGAGTTCCTAGCTGAAGAGTCTTTTCCAGTGGTGAGCTTTCACCTCATAGTGGCAGGGGCGCCAGGCCTAAGTCCCAGACAGAGTGTGGCCCGTGCACAGCCTGACAGCAGCACAGGACCAGGTAAGGCGGCACTGCAGGCTGGGTGTCTGTGTCCCCCCAGAATCCTTACACTGACACCTAACCCCCAGTGTGACGGAAGTGGAGGTACAGGTGATGAGGTCACATGGATGGAGCCCCAGACTTCCAGCCTTCTGCCACATGAGGCCACAGCAAGATGGTCCTTTGTGAACCAGACACCCAGTCTGCCTGCTTCTTGATCTTGGACTTGCCAGCCTCTAGAACTGAGAGAAATAAATTCCTGCATGTATAAGCGGCCCAGCCTACGGTGTTCTGTTAGAGCAGCCCTACGCGACTAAGACGGGAGGAAAGGAAGCGAGTTCTCCCAGCTGCCAGCCTCTCTGGCTCCATCCCCTCTCCAATACGCCGGAAGTGGGCATCACTGGCAGGATGGCCCTAGCCAGTCTAGTCCTGGAGCCCAGAAGACATTCCCATTTGAATTGCAGTCCCCACAAACCTTGAATTCTAGCTCTGCTGGCCTCTGAGGCCAAATGTCCTCAATTAGCTTTCTTCGCTATGTCCTGTTTATCTCCAGGGCTGCTACTTTTCTTTCTAACAGCTTTGTTGAGATACAGTGCACATACCATACCATTCACAGCTGCCCTCATGCAGTTCAGTGGCTTTGAAGAGTTGACTTTAGCCACCATCAGCATTATCAAATTTGAAACATGTTTCTTACCCCAAAAAGAAATCCAGCACTCCTTAATCCTCACCCCAACCTCCCTAAACTCCCCATCCCTCTATAGATTTCTCTGTTGTTGGACATAACATGTAAATGGAATCATGAAGTTCCCCAGGGCTCCTGCACCCTTTCTTCAATGTCCTTCCCTGGCTCCTCCCCTGTCCCCTCGCCTACCCTAAAGCCCCCAGTCTCATACTGGTCTTTCCAGCATAAATGCTGGAAATTCTGTCAACCTGTGGTGTCTGCTGTCAGCCAAATGCCAAGAGCTTCAAGAGCATGTATAAATAAAGCCATGCCTCTCTTTTCACATGATTCTGAAATGGCTAATAAAATCCTACTTCACCCAGAAACACCATTCCAAGAACAGATGTCCTCCAAGCTGTGACTTTCCTACCACTCAGGCCCTCTCCTTAGTAGAGTGCAGCAGAAGTGGCTCAAGTGGGTCAACATGCCACCAGAACCTGCGGTGGAGCAGCTGCGCCTGGTGTCCAGCCCAGGCCTGCACGCTTGCACCAGGCCAGCTGCCAGCTTCCAAGTGGACCTGCCTGCTGTCTTGTTCCTGATTAAAAAAGGGATGGGGGGGATGATGAGTAAATGGTGATGTAGACACTGTTCAATACAGTGCTTTCCAACTTGGCTTCTAAACTAGTTTCTCTTTTCTGCTTAGAAAGGACCTCAGAGATGTCCAGGCTTTCAGGGGGTTGTTAGTCACTTAAAGATCCATTCAGCAGTTTGAGCTGGGATCTCTACATGCCAGGGTATGATGAATTTTACTGATTTCCTGCTTGTCTTTGAATATTAAATAAGGCACAAGGGAGAGGAAGATGTACTTACAATGCAGTGGGAAGTTTGAATCCTGGGGCCTTGAGCTCTCCAGTTGGTGTGCCCCCGTCCCAAATACATAAGGGCGGTGCCAGGCATGGTTCTGCCCCAGCGCTTTCTGAAAAGACCTGTCAGTTTAAGTAAAGGCCACAAGACAGCAGCTTCTTCAGGCTGTGGAAGAAAGTAAGGACCCAAGTATGCATGAGCTTGGAATAAAAGCAGAGCTGGTATTTCAGCCCTGGCCGTGGGTCTCAAGCTAGGGGGTTGGAGAGAGATGTTCTTTCTTTCTTTTTGAGCTATTTATTTATTTAGAACAGGGGAAGGGCAGAGGGAGAGAATATTTTTGAGAGGGTGCAAGTGAGCGAGGGGCAGAGAGAGAATCCCAAGAAGGACAGAGAGAGAGAAGCAGGGCTCACCCAAAGAAGAGCTCATGCTCACCTGATGCAGGACTCAAACTCATGATTCATAAGATGATGACCTGAGTGCAAATCAGATGCTTAACCCACTGACCCACCCAGGCACCTAAGAGGTCCATTACAAAGAGGCAACCATTAGCCCAAGGCTGGAACCCTGGCTCTGCTGCTCACCAGCCATGTGGCTTACCAAGTAATCCTCCTTAGGTCTCAGGCTGCAGGATGTGCAACATGGGCTCCTACCTCATAGAGGTCTTGTGAGGAATGGCTGGAACGTGCATGTGAAGCACTTGTGGTGTCCTGCACACAGGAGCACTCAGTAGTACATGATAGTAGTCAGTACACAGAAGAACTCAGTACATGGTAGTACTCAGTACATGGTAGTAAATACACTGGAGAACTCAGTACATGGTAGTACTCAATACATGGTAGTACTCAGTATACAGGAGCACTCAGTATAAGGTAGTACTCAGTACACCAGAGCGTTCAGCACATGGTAGTACTCAGTACACAGGCACACTCAGTACATGGTAGTACCCCAGTACACAGGAGCACTCAGAACACAGTAGTACTCAGTACATGGTAGCCATCATGTCATCCAGGTGTTGCTACCCCTACACATTGCTGCCTTTGTGAGGAGTCCAGGCTCCCTTAGGTCTCATTGCCTCTTAGCAAGGAGTGCTCTGACCTGATGCAAGTCAGAGCAGTTTAGGAACCTCACTGTTCACCTAGCCTCTCTTCCTGTTGCTAGAGCTTTCTTGCTCTAGTGTATGCTTTTTCAGATTAAAAAAGTAATATATGATCCAATATTCTGTATTGTGAGAGAATATAAAATAACTGCTCCCAGCCCATGGGTCCAGGCTGTGAAGTTGGGGTGCCCACTCATGTCCTCCCACATCACTCCTAAATGGCTTCAATGTCCATCTTCTTGCTTTTGATCTCCCCCTAGCTCTCCAGGCCCTGTTGCAGCCCCCAGATCTTGGCGCTGGGTCCACATTCACATCCTGTCCATTTAGGTCGGTTAAGACAGGTGAGCCAGGCTCGTCCGTTAGAGGAACATCCCTCTCTCATGACTTGAAGGATGCCAAGAGTTCTTGTTCAACATGCCCCCCGCCGACACCCCAGTTCCTAGATTCCTTTCCCATGAAGAGTAGCCCCTTAGGCTATTAGTTTACTGGATCTTTCTTTTCTGATTAAAGAAGAAGAAGATACAACAGTGACTTGAGAAGATGGGAGAGAACAGAAAGGAAGGAGGGGCAGTTGGCTGGCCCCTACTTTTGCCTGCACCCTGACATGGGTGTCCCACTGGTTGACTTTTGCTCAATGCCTCTTCCTTGGGACTCACACACAATATGAAAAGCAGCCCCTGCTTTTAACTGGACCATTCTGAAGTTTTAATAAGGAGAAGTTGAACTCGATTGACAGCTAAGTCTGTAGGCTGCCTGGGGTAGTGCAGATCCGGAAGGCAGACAGACCTAAATTCAAATCTGAATTCCCTCCTTCTTTTTTTAATGTTTATTTATTTATTTTTGAAAGAGAGAGAGAGCAAGCGAGCACAAGCAAGCAGAGGAGGAGCAGAGAGAGAGACACATAGAACGAGAAGCAGGCTCCAGACTCTTGGCAGTGGGGCTCGAACCCACAAACTGAGAGATCATGACCTGAGCTGAAGTCAGACATTTAACCGGCTGAGCCACTCAGTTACCCCTGATCCAGATTCTCTTCCGGACTCTAGTGTGGTACTCAGCAAGGTACTCTGTCTTTCTGGGCCTGGAGAAAATAGAGCTAAGCCTCCCTTGGAGACAGCTGTGAGGATGAAATGAGCAGCTGTGCGTCTAGGCCCTGACTCAGCCACGCACAGGGTGTCGCCGGGCTCTTTCCGGGCGCTGGAACTGCGGGGTCAGACTCCACCCCTCGGGCAGAGCCTGAGTGTGACCTCAGCCCTGCCCACTCTGAATGTGCTGCCCATTCCTATGCCATTTCACAGAGATGCTTTCATATATGGTCCAGCTGACCAAATGGGTAAGAGCTCGCTTGCCTAACTATGAGAAATGTGTAAATATTTGTAATATGCTTAGTCCAATCAACCATCTTATTTTACATCTAGATTTAGGAACAAATGAAGACATCTTCTTATGCTTTTCTGTCATTCTTTTATATGTTAATTTGCCCCCTGTTATGATTATAAAGATCTTGAGGGAAAGGACTGTTTTTGCATATGCCACCTCATTTGATTATTACCACAGCCTTGTGAGGTAACATTGCTCCTGTTTTATAAGTGATGAGAACATCCCAGGAGGTGAGGTAAACGCCCACAGCCTCAGCTAGTAGGACAGAGAGCAAGCCGAGGGCCAGGCTGTTCCCATGCTCTGATTTTGCCTCTCACCCTCTGGGTCTAACCACTGTGGAGCCTTTGGAATGGTCAGAAGCCCATAGGGCCACAACACAGAGTGGCCTTATCTGTGCTAAGAAATCTATTCTTTTTGTGCAGACTCAACGTGCTTAGATTTCACAGTCTCCTTTGTGTTTGTTTGTTTGTTTTTTAAAGGACTTATTCTTCTCATTCATACAGAATTCATGTCTTTGGCTGTTGGAAGAGTAATAGAGGAGGGCAGAGTATTTAAAAATAAGTTTCTCAGTCTTGCTTTTGGCAGGTTATTCTTAGAAAGAAATGGGAGTGAAAGCCCCGAGTGGGTGGGGAAATCTCTCTCAGGCCGAGTGCCCACCTGAGTTAGCTCTGCCTACAGAAAGCCTGGCTCCACACCCCCCAGGGCAAGGTCAATGCCATACTGCCTCTCCGAATAGCACACCAACTGCCTAGAAGGAAATAGCCAAGGTGTACCCACAATGTTAACACAAACCTATAAAATGATGACAAATATCACAGTGACATTTAAGAATTTAGTAAGAAAACCAGGACAGGAAAGATCTTAAACAAACCACACAGAAAGCTTGTCACAAGTCTCAAGTTTTTTTTTTTTTTTAATTTTTTTATTTTCAGAATAGAGGCTGGTTTTATTTTTAAAAAGAGAAAGAGAGAAAAAAACGTGATAAATGCTAGTGAGGTGCCACTTCCCTTCTTCCAGCTCTAACCGCCAGCCAGCTCTCTTCCGCAAAGACACATAGAATCAGAACCAGGGCACATTATATCAGAACAGCCTTTAGAGAGGGTCTGGTCCAACCCCCTTTTAAAACAGATACAGAGTCCGATGCTCAGATCACGGGTGCACCTTACTTTCACAAATGTTAGAGGCAGGCAGTCTGAATTGTGAACCCAGGGCACTTTCCTGTGAACTGTGCTGCCAGCACAAGCCTCAGGAGACAGTGCACCTTGTCTTTATTAGACCAATGGGGAACACCTCCAGTTTGACCCCCCCACTAAAGATGCCCCTAGAAAGCAAGAAAAATGAAACTTTAGGGGTCATTTCTTGTTGTGAGTGGAGCAAGGAAAGAAAGTAAAAGGACTCAAGAAAGAAACACCAAAAGGAAGGGATTGACCCCTGAGCACAAAGTGCTTGCACCAGATGTTTGAAAGAGAATGTCCAGGGCTGAGCGGGGGCCAGCAGACAGCCTGTGCGGCCCGGCCTCGGCCAGAACTGGCCCGGGCGCCATCAATCCCTCATCGTATCTCGGGAAGTGGTAGCTTGTTGGAACCTATCACAGCCTCCCACCAGAAAACTCAACAGCACTCAGATTTTACAGTCATTGATCGGGAGACCACCATCCAAACAGGAGAGAGGGGTAGGGCATGGGCCAGCCAGGGGCTGGCCATGGCTCAGACACAGAGCCCTTTCACAGTCACTGAGATTAGGCAGAGGGAGAGCAGTCGTGGGGGCCCACCCAGGGTCTGGGCCCAGAACTTTAAGCACAGGGAATTTAAAGGGAAAGGATTGGGGTGGGGATGGGGAGTGGGGAGAGAAGGCAGAAAAAAAGGTAAAATCCAACCCACTAATATTGGACCTGGTAGGGTGAGGGGCTGAGCACACAAATAATACATTGAGTGTAAACATTTTTGCTCTATCATCCCCACTGACAGTAGGGAAGGCTCAGAACTCTGGTCAAGCCATCAACCTCTCTGTGGCTCAGTCTACATAGACAGACGTCCTGTTAACAAACTCCCAACAAGTTGGGAGAGAAGGGCCCCAAGTGAAAAACTGAGGCCCAGAAAGCAAAAGTGATGTGTCACTCAAAGCTAGTGAGTGACAGAGTCAAAACTATAATCCATGACTTCTAGTCCTCTGTCCAGGGTTCATTATACCACACAAGACTTCTCAAGCATAAGAAGTCAGAAAGGGGAAAACAAAAATTCTTACAGCCCCACCCCGTCGTATTTGGGGGTGGAAGAAAGTGAGTATTTCCTGGCCTTGCTGCCAGCTGCCCTCCTGCACTCTTATCTCCCCTAAAAACACTTATCCTGCCTCAAGAGTGAGGTCCCACATTGAGACTATAAGTGGACAACCCCTGGGTGCCCCTCGTCATCAACCTCAGCGAGAATACCAGGCAGGAAGGCGGGGTATAGGTAAGATTTGCTTAGCTTCTCCATACACCTGCCTTCTCTGCAGAAATTCTCTTAACCAGAGCAGAGGACGAAGGTCACCACCTCTGCTGATCCACACCAGCCTTCCTAGAGGAAGGACAGATGGGGAATTGGATTTCCTTGAGCTAATAGGAGCCCCAATTTCACATATATTCAAGAACCCCACCAAAGCTTTTGTTCTGAGCCAAGATCTGACCCAGTCAGTAACAAACCTCAGGAAGGATAAGAGTTCTGGGTACAGAGGAAGGAAGAGAGGGAAGGCAAGCCAATGGCTGATACTCCACAGACCCTGTAATAAGACTGGCACCAAACCCCAGCTGGATCCAGTGGCCATGTTGAATGCAACTTCTGAGTATTTTGCCTGTATTTTTTGCAAGCAGCATCAGCGCATGATGCTACAAAAGCTGAAAGCACAGAGGTAGAAATGCTCACTCACCCAAGAAAGGGTGCAGTTTGGTCCTTAGAGTAGGGACCCTCTCCTCCCCAAGCTGAAATGAGAGGAGTAGAATTGAGGAAGTTCCTGGGTGAGCTTCTCCCTCAGAGGGGAGCAACTGGGCAGCTCCCAGGAGCCCAGCTCTTTCTGGAATTCATGGCCACAAATTCAGGTAGGAAGGAGGAGGGTGGTCATATGTGTGGTGGGGAGGGCAGGGCCTCCCCAGATCCACTGATTGCAAAGGACCACAATGTGGACACAAGAAAGCAACACTATACACACAGAGACAAACACATCTACCATCTGAGGGGGGACCCAATAGACACATCAGAGGAACAATGGATTTGGGGTCAGTTTCAAGGCATGGGACAGTGACCACTAACCACAGCCTGTAAGAACCTGGCACTTCCAGGCAAGAGGGGAAGGCTCAAGGCCCAGCACCCGCTTCCTGCGCATCCCCTTTTTTCCATGCTCCCCCACAATGGACAGGAATTAGGATGGCGGTGGGAAAAGCAAGAAGCAGAGGTATCCAGCCCCCTGGAGGCTAGATTAGAGTAGGACATGGAGAAGGGAGAAGAGAGTAGGCAGAACTTCCTCCTACGCCATTAGTGGCTGGTCTCCCTCCAAGCAGCCTTGACCCACAGGGTGCAGAAGGACACACTGGCCCTTTGCCCTATTGACAGTTACCTCTTCCAAATAGTGCCTGATCAAATCTGGGTGAGAGAAGGTCAGAGGGTAAGGGGCTGGGGTCTCCCAATCCCGAAGCACAAGCCCCTCTCTCTTGTCCCTCCTCAATTCTGGGAAGCCACAGCCAGGGTATTGACATAACCATGGGCTCCCCCCTCGTTCTCCGAGATACAGTGGCCCAGCTGGGAGACTCCCTGAGGTGGTGGTGGTGGCGGAGGCGGCGGAGGGGCAGAGGGCGGAGCGCCGTAGCCGCCTCTCCCCCGACTCGGAGAGGCCCGACTCCCCCGGTCCCAACAGCCTTCTAGGGCTTCCAGGCCCCGGCAGCCGAGGAAGAAGAGGTTCTTGAGCATGAAGATGGAGAGGGGCTGCTGGTAGCTCACCACCAGGAGGGAGCGCAGCGCCAACAAGGGCACGTCCACCAGGCAGCCGCCCAGCAGTCGCAGAAGGCGGCTGCAGCTGCCCGGCCCGGAAGCGTGGCCCCAGGACGAGGCCGCCGCTGCGGCGTTGAGCTCGTAAAGCCAGAGCACCGGCGAGGCGAGGGTGAGGAAGTAGACGGCGATGAGCAGGTAGCGCAGGTGCGCGGGTAGCGGCACGCGGCCTTCCAGCATCAGCTCCACCAAGGTGAAGCTGTCGAGCAGGTCCAGACACGTGCCCAGGAAGCAGCCGGCGGCTCGGTGCTGCTGGGGCTGCAGGAGCAGGGGTCCCGCCGAGCCAGGGGGGGCGCCCGCCTCGCTGATGGCCCGCACCAGGCTGTAGAGCAGGGGCACGGACAGCGCCATGGTGAGGCGGAAGCCCGTGGTACCGAAGGGCGCGCGCAGCTCGATGAGGTCCAGGATGGACGTGCCCAGGATGAGCACCACCTTGGGCGTGAAGGCGATGGAGTAGATGAGCCAGGCCAGGTAGGCGAAGGCGAACTCTCCTGCTGCCCCGGCAGCCCCCGGGCCGCCCCCCGGGCCACCGGCGCCTCCGCGGCCGCCTCGCGCCTTGGCACCTGCCGCA
>NC_043709.1:104068653-104078366 GCF_006229205.1 Suricata suricatta
GTCGTCCTCTCGCTCGGCGCCGGTGCTGCTGCCGGGGGAGCCGCCGCCGCCCCCGCCGCGTCTGCCGCCGCCTCCCCCCCGGCTGGTGCTGGTGCTGGTGCTGCTGTCGCCCGAGCCCCTCCGGCCGCGGGAGGAACCCCCCCGGAGGAAAAGGGGCTGCAGCCGGGCGGCGGCGGGGGGCGGCGGGAAGGAGCCGGACGAGGACGAGACCGAGCGGGGGTTGCCGAGCGCTGGGTGCATTGTCCTCCAAGGGGCTCCCGGGGACTGCCCAGCTGCTCCCTCCCCGCCAACCCCGGGCTAGCTAGGCGGCCGAGGGGAGCCGGGGCCAGCCGCCGCCTCCTCCGGAGCGGCCGGGACTCGTACCCGGGTCGGGCAGCAGCGAGATCCGGACTGGAGCCACCGGACTGGGCGAGCCAAGCCCCGAGTGGCTGGGAGTGGGGAAGGCGAGAAGCTGAACCCACCGCGGTGACGACGGGCGCGGCGGGGCGGGGGCAGGGAGCGAGCCCAGCCTGAGAGAAAAGGGAGGCTGGTGGCGGGGAAACCAGGACTGGATTCAAGGGGGAGAGGAGGAGGAGAGACCAGAGAAGGAGAAAGCCTGGCTCGCTGGATCAGCAGAAAGAAAAGGGGGAAGGGGTTGTTGAGACACGAGAGTAGAGGTAGGGAGCCCGGTGGGGGGGCCTAGAGGAAGAGGGGAGGAGGGAGGGGCTGGGAAGTGGGAGGGAGGAGGGGCGGTGGCGCTGGGAGGACTAACCCGCTCAGGATTCCTAGGGAAGTGGTTTAGAGATCCCACTAGCTCAAGTGCTGAACCGTTAACTGGATGGCCTTGGTCTCGGTGTAGACCATGCCTGTGAGAATGGCACAGGCGAGAGATTCAGGCCTCTGCTCCTGGTCAGCACACTTCTTTTGCAGGCAGAAAGGCAGCTCTGGCCCCTCTAGTCTGTCCAGTGGCCCTAGCCTGGGGCATCCTACCTCGTCAGGCTATACAATTTAAAAGAACCAGCCCAAGTCATGTATTTCTACATATTCATGTGCCCCACACTGGGTTCAGTGATAGACCCTCAGGGAAGTCCCAATTTCCAGTGAATGGAGCAGTTCTTTGAGTGTAACTCCTGGGGGGGAGAGAGGGTAGGAAAGAGAATTATTTATGTGGCCCCAGCCAAGTGGGGCTTTTGGTATTCTCAGAGGTCTGTAAAGCGGGAACTGGAAATAATAAACATGTACCTAGCAGAGAGGAAAATAAAGGCATCTTTAGAGGTATGGGTACCTTGATAGAAAAAGAAGGCTCAAAGAGGGTGATGGTGAATGTTAACAACTGGCCACTGTGGACAGAAGGCACAGCTCAGAGCTCCTTCTGACTCAGCCCCTAGGATTTATTCCATGACTGGGGCTAGATATCCGTCTGCAACTCAGGAAGGCAGCAGGTAGTGCTATGGCTTTATGGGTTTAAGGGAGAAAAAATGACTAGAGCATTTGGGGCTCAAAAAAATCCAAGGCTCATGTAAAATGCAAACATCCCAGCCTCCTCAAAGCAAGGCAGGGAGCTTGTTCGCCCCTTCCTGCTTCCCCACATACTTCAGGCTCCAAGTTCCCTGCCTCGATTTCATTGCCATTAAAGCTTGTGAGTCTAGGGCTTGCCTTTCTAGATAGAGTGCCAGGGACGAGAAACAGTAGAGCCCAGGCCTTGCCCCCAAATCTGCCTCTTAAATAAGGGTCATTTGGAGCCAAACTTGTTTTCTCCAGTCTCTTGGAGGTCAGTCTGTACAACTAATCCATGGTAAATGTGGGATTTAGAACCACCAGCCTGCACTATTCCACCTGCCTCTGGCACACACAGCCTTTGAAAATATGTCCAATCGTCATGCCAGACAGAACATGAGCTCTGGGGTTGGGGGCCTCAGCTCTGCCACTTAGCTTGGTTACTTCCCCTCTCTGAGCCTCACATTACCCAACTGTAAAAAGGGACCAATATCTACCTTAACAGGCTGTTACTTTAAGAGAGGCCATGAGTTCAAAGGGTTTAGCCTAGTGCCTGGCACAGAGAATGTATTCAGTTAAAGGCAGCTGGTGTTACCACAATTCCTCTCAGCTCTTGTCTTCACCTCCCAGGGAACATTTACTCATGGTACAGGCCACTGATGATGGTTTTCTGGGCTGGATTCCTGAGGCCACTTCACAGTTCTGTCCCCCACAGCTTTGCACTCTGGAAAGCGCCGGGGAGCAAAGCCGCTCTCATTAGGACAGTGGTTCTTGGAGCTGGTCTTCACAGACTTCACAGTGTGAGAGATTCCACTATGGCAGCTGGTGCCAAGGCCCCTTCACGTGGGGCAAGGTGGAAAGAAACAGGGGTGCAGCCTGAACTCACATGTGAGCATCATAGCAGGCGCAGCGGACGTGAAGGCGGAGACAGCCCAGGTTAAGAAGCAGACTGGGGAGCTGCCAGGCGCTACTGGGAGTGATGAGAGTCAGTCTCCCAGCTCTTCCCCAGGGAAACACCAGCCAACAACTAACCTGAAAGCTGACTCACGTCTTCTGCTCACGTTAATGAAGAGCAGTTCAAGAAACAAAAGCAGCTGATAAAGGCGAAGAATTGGGCTCCTGAGAGAACACTGACAGATCTGTCCCCACCCCCCCAGCCCTGGTGGCTACCCTGGCCCACTCAGTGCTCCCAGTGCTCCCAGTGCCCCCCTCCTGCTCTCACCTGGCAGTCCAGCCCCTCTTCCCACAGGGGCATCCAGGACAGGTTGAAGTTATCTTTTGTATTTCTGGGAAATATAATGTGTGCCAGTCAGATTAACTTTCTTGTTTTCTTTCTTTTCTTTTTTTATTTATTTTTTAAGAGACAGAACACAGGGGAGGAGTAGGAGGGAGGGAGAGAGAGAGAGAGAGAGAGAGAGAGAGAGAGAGAATCCCAAGCAGGCTCCACATTGTCAGGACAGACCCTGATGCAGGGCTCGATCCCACAAATCATGGGATCATGACCTGAGCTGAAATCAAGAGTCTGACACATAACAACTGAGTCACCCAGGTATCCCCAGGTCAGATTAACTTTCTGTATGAGATCCCTTAGCCCAATTTTTTCAGATCTGAAGCCCTAAATAAAAGACCACATATAATAAGAAAAATGAATCTGAGTACAGGGGCACCTGGGTGGCTCAGTTGGTTAAGTGTCCGACTCCGGCTCAGGTCATGATCTCACGGTTCATGGGGTCGAGCCCCATGTCAGGCTCTGTGCTGACAGCTCAGAGCCTGGAGCTTGCTTCAGATTCTCTGTCTCCTTCTCTCTCTCTGCCCCTCCCTTGATCACACTGTCTCTATCTCTTAAAAATAAATAAATGTTAAAAAATTAAAAAAAAAAAAAGAAATCCGAGTATATGAAAAAATAAATTGGTGGCCTGGGTACTGGAGGCATCTCCTCTTTACACTGAGTTTTTTCTAATCTGTGTACACACACACACACACACACACACACACACACACACACTTTGCTTCAGCCTGGAAAGGGCTTGACAAAGACATGACAAGGAGAAGAAATAAGACAAAAAGACTTCCCCATATATAAGTGAGAGCAAATATCCCACAAGGATGTAGAAAAGGGCAGACACAGTCACCAAGGACCTCATAAGCCCTGAGGGACTGTGCTAGATATCTTATATACCATGCCTGGAAACAGACAGAGAGGTAAAGCAACTTACTCCAAGTCACGCATCCAGCTAAGGGCAGAGTTAGGGTTAGACCTAGACTTCTCTTAGCCCAGTGCTCTGACTGCATACCACTCTCCAGGATGGCAGCACCCATAAGCATCCTGGGGGACAGAGACAAACTAAGCAGGTCTCAATCCAAAAAATATTTACCTAAGAACCTACCAAACACTAGGCACTGGGTAAGGTTCATTTGGTGACCTAATATTCTTGTCCTCCTGGCACAGCAAGCCAAGGGCTTCCTGCCTTCCTGGAGCAGCAGTAGACGGACTAGGCGTGAGGGAAAGAGGTCCCTGCCAGCCCACTAGCCTAGGAAGGTTCAGAGAGGCAGCCCCTCCACCTACTGAACCAAGGTCCCACTCTCTCCTGATCTGTTCTCGGTTCACTATCACTGCCCTCTCTCACCTCCACAGCAAGAATAAAGAACAGGTCCAAAGAGAACTATCAGAGGGTGTGTGGAGCCTCACAGGCGCTTATGAAAAGACGTAAGCAGGGCCCTGTGGTTCTCAACTACACAGTCCCCATACTGACTGTCAGAAAATGAAAGGGAAGCTGGCAGGGAACTGGGACCAAGGCAGGATGAGTCTGTGAGGCTTCAGCTTATTAGGAACTTGGAGTCTCAAAACTGCTTTTAGAGAGAACTCCAATACCTGGAGCAAGGCTGTGCCTGGAGCTGTCCCACGGATGTCACACAGAGATGCCACCCCCTCTTGGGAAAGGAGTAGTCCCAGCATCGGCCCCCATATGTATCACTCCCCAGGCCAGGTGTCGGTGCTCCAGACACTAAAGCAAAGCAAGTCCTTTCCTAGGAGCTCACACTGGGAGGGAGACACAATAAAGTATCATGAATATTATGACCAAATGCTATGCAAGGTCTAGAAGAGGTATGAAATAGGGGTTGGTAAAGCCTTCAAGGAGGAGGGTGTGTGTGAGAGATGTTGTGAAAGATGAGCAGACATTGGTTAGCAGATAGCAGGCGGGGTCGGGTAGGGAGAGCATCCCACGTAGAAGGAGTAAGATGAACAAAGCACTAAAGGTATGAAATAGCAGGACATTTTTAAGGAATCACAAGTATTGGACACTGCTTCACTGTGAGGTGCAAGAAGATGCAATTCGAGATAAGGCTGAGGGCACAGGCAGGGGTTACATGCCCGCTCACGTGCAGGGCCTCACATGCCAGTCTGAGCTTGGGCTGCATTCTGAGAGAACAGGGAACTCTTTTCTTTTCTTAAAGATGTGATTAATTATTTTTTTATTTTTTATTTTGAGATAGAAAAAGAAAGAGGTCAGGGAGAAGGGCAGAGGGAGGGAGAGAGAGGGAGAGAGAGAGAGAGAGAGGACCCCAAGCAGGTTCCACCCTCAGCACAGAGCCCCACACGGGGCTCGATCTTATGACCCCCGGATCATAACCTGAGCCGAAATCAAGAGCCGGACTTTCAACCAATGCTCAACCCAGATGCCCTGAGAATAGGGAACTCTTGAGAGCAGAAATGTAACAAGAACAGATCTGCATTTTGGAAAAGATGCTTTGCAGTAAGGATGATGGACTGGAGGGGAGAGAAAGAGAAGGCAGAGACCATGTTCCATTTCTGGCAATACTGTGAACTAAATAATATAAAGCCTCTCCAACTCACAAACATGAGGTAAAAATGAATGTCCTTTTAAATGCCCAGTTAAGAGAGTAAGATAAATTCTTGGGGCCAGAAATAAAGAGGAAACAAAACACCGAAATGAGAAGTGAAGTAAATGATGCTGTGAGTGCCTTCACACATGTAGTCTATTTGATAAGGATGTTATCTAATACGGTAGGGACTAGCCACAAACAGCAATCTAAGTTTAAATTTATTTCAATTCATATTAATTCAAATAAATTAAAACTTAAAATTCAATTCTTCAGTCTCACTAGCAACATTTCAAATGCTCAAAAACCCCATATGACTAGTGGCTACCATATGGGACAGCAGATACAAAACAATTCCATCGCTGTGGCAAGTTCTATTGGACCACACAGATGGCAAGTTGGATTTAATAGCCAAACAGACAGGAGACTTGGCATTCCACCCTAATGAGGCAAGAAGGCAATGCTGACCTTCCTACACAGAACCAGAACCCTCAATGAAAGGATGGACTAGAAAAACAAATCTGTCACCCAAACAGGGAGACTACATGATATTTAATGAGAATTGGCCTCAGCTAGAAGTAAAAGGAAAACCTCTCCTTGGAGTTCATTACCATGAGCCTACACCACATACAGATTTGGAATTTGAATGATCTTATGCTGAAAATTAACATAAATATTGGCTATAGGCTGGGGCACCTGGGTGGCTCAGCTGGTTAAAGCATCCAACTTCAGCTCAGGTCATGATCTCAAGGTTTGTGAGTTTGAGCCCAACATCAGGCTCCTTGCTGATATTGGGGAGCCTGCTTGGGATTCTCTCTCTCCCTCTCTCTATCCCTCCCCTGCACTCTCTCTATCTCTCAAAATAAATAAACTTTATTTAAAAATATATTGGCCATAGGCTGACAATGAACATGGATACCTACCAAAAGCAAATATAAAATAGTTCTGAAGAGACACACCTTCAAGCCAGGCCTTACAGAAGTCCTATAGATAAAACACAGGCAAACGTGACCTCACAATCCCAAATTACAAAACACATAAGGAAATAACCCATCATGAATGAAAGCCAGCAGATGAAATATACAGACCCCCCACCACCACCAAGAACTTCAGATGATGAAGGCTATAATACCAATAGGTTCACAATGATTAAAATAACATTTAAAATGTTTTTTAAGAACATTTTAAAAACTTAGAAAAGAATAAGGGAGGAGAATTACATCCAAGAATGGCAGCGTGTGGATCTCTGCAAATTTGCTCCCCAGTGAAACAGCCATAACTGCCGGAAACCATAAAAAAACAACCATTTGAACAAACTGAGGGCTGATGGAGGGAAGTAAAACAAACTGACAAACCAAGCCAACAACCAATCAACCAATTTAAAATTTCTGAAAATCGTCTTAGGGCATCCAGCAAGTAGAAAAACATTTATTCAAGTGTACTAAGTCTCAGTAAGAATAGCAAGAGTCTGTGGCATGTAAGCCACAACCTGCTCCCTCCCCTCCCCTAGCTGAGTGTGATAGAGACTACTTCAGGTGAGTACAGCTAAGAAAAAGGGGCTCCCCATCTCCTAGTCTAGGATAATGGTTTCTCCCTAGAAAAGGATTTCTAATACCTCCCTCCCTTCCCCCAGATTCCTGGGTAGAAATTCTATTCCAAAAAAGCACAGCAGAGAGATCTGAGGTTCCCCACCTCCAACCAGTCCCTTCTTGAAGAGTGAAAGTTCTAATCTAGGTGTGGCAGGCCAAAAATACTAAGCCAAAACACCCTGTCCCAGCTCACTTGCAAGGTAGAGGTTCCAGGCAGGGAGAGGCAAGCTGAGAAGTCAAGGAGCTACTATCCTCCGCCCATCATCCCCTTCCAATTCATAGGAAAGGTGTATCACTCCAAGAGGCGTGTGTTGCTAAGCAGAAGCACAGTTTCTGCCTTAGATGGTAAGACAGAGTTCAATAGCTCAGCCCAGGGAACCAGACTTTATTTGAAACAGAGTGTGAGGAAGTTCAAGTGTAAGGGCACCGTTGAAGACAATGGAGATCTTGGTGGTGAGTAATTTAGGGGCGGCTTAGGTAGTTCCATGATGGAACAAGTGAAACAGTAAACCAGCCAGAAGTTTAACAGAGAAAACCAGGGAAAGAGCTAAAAAGAACCCACCTGGGGACAGAGCAAAACTCAAAAACTGGTCTCAAGAACTAACTACCCCTGCAAAGGGGCCCAAATTTACTGGATCAGATCTGGAACAATTTATGCCCCAGGACACTGTCAAAAATAACAGAACAATCAGCTATCAACTAGTGAAGATTAACAGCTTGGTGTGAAACCAACAGAGGCAGACCAGCCAGAAGCTTAACAAGAAAAAAGACAGTCAATGAGAACCCAACTAAAACCGCAGCCATCCCAGGATGGAACAGAGACTGAGTTCATGTCCATTGCTACAACTTCTGAAAAGTGACATCAGAGGCTTTGCACTACAAACAAAATAGACTTCACTGAATTTTTCCAGCCACATCACCAAACAACAACAACAACAAAAAAAACAACAAACATCAATGACCAAAAGTCCTGAGGTGGGGATGAGGGATCATGATCAGTTTCCTTAAATGTCCAGTTTTCGATAAAACATTATGAAATATATAAAGAAGGGGTGCCTGGGTAGCTAGATCAGTTGAGCATCTGACTCTTAGTTTTGGCTCAGTTCATGATCTCACAGTTGGTGAATTTGAGCCCTGCATCGGGCCCTCTGCTGTCAGTGTGGCACCTGCTTTGGACTCTTTCTGCCCCTACCCCGCTCTCTCAAAAAACAAAATACACTTAGGGTACCCGGGTGGCTCAGTCGGTTAAGCATCTGCCTTCAGCTCAGGTCATGACTTCGCAGTTCATGAGTTCCAGCCCAACATAGGGCTCTGTGCTGACAGTGCAGAGCTTGCTTGGGATTCTCTCTCCCCTCTCTGACCCTACCCTGCTTGTGCTCTCTCTCTCAAAATAAATAAATAAACCAAAAAAATTTTTAATAAATAAATTAAATACACTTAAAAAAAAAAGAAACATATAAAGAAATAGGAAAGTGTGATTCACACAGAGAGGATAAAAAGCCAGACAGAAACTGCCATTGAGGTGTCTAGACATTGGATTAGGAGACAAATACTTCAAAGCAGTTATTATAAATATGTTCAAAGAACTAAAGGAAACCATGCTTAAAGCATTATAGGAAAATATGATAATCATGTCTCATCAAATAGAGAATATGAGAAGATATCAATAATAACAATAATTAACACCAAATGGAAACTGTGGAGTTGAAAAGTACAAAACCTAACATGAAAAATTCATCAGAGGGGCTCAACAGTACATTTGAGTTGGCATAAAAAAAGAACCAGCAAACTTAAAGATCATTAATGGAGATTAAGTACTCTGAAGGACAGAGAGAAAAAAAATGAAGAAAAAAAATGAACAGAAGCTCAGACCGATAATCATATCACCATTAATCATATGAACATACACATAATGAGACTACTTGAAGGAGAGTAGAGAAAGAAAAAAGCAGAAAAAATATTCAAAGAAATAATTTCTTGAAAACTTCCCAATTTGATGAAAAATATTAATCTACACATCCAAGAAGCTCAAAAAACTTCAAGTAGGATAAACAGAGATGATACACATCATAGTCAAAATGTTAAAAGCAAAAGACAAAAAGGAAATCTTAAAAACATCAACAAAAAAACTACATGAGATACAAGGGAATCCCCAAAAGATGAAGAGTTCACTTTTCATCAGAAAGAGTGAAGGCCAAAGGCAGTGGAATGACATATTCAAAGTGATGAAAAAAAAAAAAAAAGAAACAAGATTCTTATATCCAGCCAAACTATCTTTCAAAAATGAAGATGAAATAAAGACACTTGTAAACAAACAGAATCTGAGAAACCTGTTGCTAGAAGAGCTACCTTATTTTGAAAATGCTATTCTGAAGGATGTTCTTCAGACTGAAAACATTAATTCAAATCCATATGCAACAAAAACAGAGTGCCAATAAAGGTCATCATGTACATAATTATAAAAATGTAATTGTGTATTTCTATTCCTTTCTTCTAAATTGTGTATAAAGCAATTGTAGTAAAGGTCCTTATGTAAATAATTATAAAAGATAATAAAATTGCACATTTCTTCCTTCATCCAACTCATTTAAAAAGCAATTGCAGGGGCGCCTGGGTGGCTCAGTCGGTTGAGCGGCCGGCTTCGGCTCAGGTCAGATCTCACGTTCGTGGGTTCGAGCCCCGCGTCAGGCTCTGTGCTGACAGCTAGCTCAGAGCCTGGAGCCTGCTTCAGATTCTGTGTCTCCCTCTCTCTCTGCCCCTCCCCCTCTCATGCTCTGTCTCTCTCTGTATCAAAAATAAATAAAA
>NC_043709.1:104078466-104108929 GCF_006229205.1 Suricata suricatta
GCGCCTGGGTGGCTCAGTCGGTTGAGCGGCCGGCTTCGGCTCAGGTCAGATCTCACGTTCGTGGGTTCGAGCCCCGCGTCAGGCTCTGTGCTGACAGCTAGCTCAGAGCCTGGAGCCTGCTTCAGATTCTGTGTCTCCCTCTCTCTCTGCCCCTCCCCCTCTCATGCTCTGTCTCTCTCTGTATCAAAAATAAATAAAAACATTTAAAAAAAATTAAAAAGCAATTGCATCTTTTTATCAAATAGTCCTGGAACAACTGGACACACACACACACACACACACACACACACACACACACACAAAAGAATGGAGACACAGATCTTACCCCCTTCACAAAAATTAACTCAAAATGGATCACAGGCTGGGGCACCTGGGTGGCTCAGTCAGTTAAGTGTCTGACTCTTGATTTTGGCTCAGGTCATTTTCTCACAGTTTTGTGAGTTTTAGCCCCACATGGGGCTCCGAGCTGACAGCAAGGAGCCTGCTTGAGATTCTCCCTCTTTCTCTGCCCCTGCCCCACTCACACTCTGTTTCTCTCAAAATAAATAAACTTTTAAAAGTGGATCACAAACCTAAATATAAAACACAAAACCATAAAACTCCTAGAAGATAACATAGGAGAAACTCTAGATGACCCTGGGTTTGGTAAAGACTGTTTAAAATTTGGGGCACCTATGTGGCTCAGTTGGTTGAGAATCTGACCCTCGATTTTGGCTCAGGTCATGATCCCAGGGTCATGGGATCAAGCCTCATGATGGGCTCCATGCTGAGATTGAGCCTGCTAAAATTTTTCTCTCTCTCTTTCTCTCTCTCTCTCTCTCTCTCCTTCTGCCCCTTTCTCTCTCAAATTAAAAAAAATTAATTCTGCTCTGTAAAAGACACTGTTGAGAGAATGAAAAGACAAGCCACAGACTGGGAAAAAATATTTGCAAAAGACCTACCTGATAAAGAACTGTTATCCAAGATATACCCAGAACTCTTAAAATTCAACATTAAGAAAACAAACAGAATTTTTTAATTGTAAAAAAATGGGCCAAAGACCATAACAGACATTTCACCAAAAAAGATATACAGAGGACAAATAAGCATATGAAAAAGTTGCTAAACATCATATGTCATAAGGGAAATGCACATTAAAACAGCAAGATACCACTACACATCTATTAGAAGAGCCAATATCTAGAGACGGACAATACCAGGTGCCAGTGAGAATGAGGAGCGACAGGAACTCTTGTTCAGTACTGGTAGGAATCTAAAATGATACAGCCATTTTGGAACACACTCAGACATTTCTATATAACTAAACATATTTTTACCATATGACCTAGCAATTGCACTCCTTGGTATTTCCCCAAGGAGTTTAAACCTTATATCCACACAAAAACCTGTACATGGATGTTTATAGCAGTTTTATTCCTAATTGCCCAAACGTAGAAAGAACCAAGATGTCTTTCAGTAGGTGAACAGATAAATGAACTGTACATACAAACAATGAAATATTATTCAGTACTAAAAAAAATGAGCTCTCAGGCCATGAAAAGACACAGAGGAAACTTCAAAGCCTAATACTAAGGTGAAAAAAAAAGTCAATCTCAAAAGCCTACATACATGTATGATTCCAACTATATGACATTCTGGAAGGGCAAAACTATAGAGAATATAAAAAGATCAGTGGTTGCCATGAGTTAGGAGAGAGGGAGGGACAGGCGGAACACAAAGAGATTTTAGGGCAGTGAAAATACGATGTATGATACTAGAATCATGGGTATTTACACATCTGTCTAAACCCACAGAATATATACCACCAACAGTGAACCCTAAGGTAAACTAGGTACTTGGGGTGATTATGATGTGTCAATAAACGTTCACCTTTGGTTAAAAAGTGGATCACTCCAGTAAGTGATGTCGATAATGGTGGAGGCTACACATTTGTGGGGACACAGGGTATACTGGGAAATCTATGTACCATTCTCTCAATTTTGAGAACCTAAAACTGCTATTAAAATTGTCTTTTAGGCGTGCCTGTATGGCTCAGTCAGTTGAGCATTCGACTCTTGACTTCAGCTGAGGTCATAATCCCAGGGTCATAGGATTGAGCCCTGCATTGAGCTTGAGATGAGCATGAAGACTGCTTCAGTTCTCTCTCCCTCTGCCCCTCTCCCTCGCTCATACTCCCTCTCTAAACAAACAAATTAATTAATTAAAATGTTTTTTTAATGTCTTTATTTTATTTTGAGAGACAGAACAGAGAGCAAGCAGGGGAAGGGCAGAGAGGGAGGGAGACACACAATCTGAAGCAGGCTCCAGGCTCTGAGCTGTCAGCACAGAGCCCGACATGGGGCCCAAACTCACAGACTGTGAGATCATGACCTGAGCCGACGAGGCACCCCTAGATTGTCTTTTAAAAAACATAACTGCAGGGGTGCCTGGCTGGCTCAGTCAGCAGAGCATGCAACTCTTGATCACATGGTTGTAAATTCAGGCACCACATTGGGCATAGAGATTACTTAAACACAAACACACACACACACACACACACACACACAACTGCATATGATTATAATTGTATTGTTGGGACTTTAACACATAGAAAGATGATATATTTGACAATTACAACATAAAGGAGGTGGGTGAGATCAAAGCTGAATTAAAGGATCAGATATCAAATGGTAACCTATGGAGACAATTCTCAGAAATGAAGAAAACCAGAAATGGTAAGCTTAATATGACAGACTTTATAAATATATACCGTGTCTCCCTCCTACTCTTTCTTTAGAAGACATAAAATTATAGGGCGCCTGGGTAGCTCAGTCGGTTGAGTGTCTGAATTCAGTTCAGGTCAAGATCTTGTGGTTCATGGGTTCGAGCCCTGCATCGGGCTTTGTGCTGACAGCTCAGATCCTAAAGTCTGCTTTGGATTCTCTAGAATGCAGTACAGAGAGCTAGAAAGTGGAATATATAAAAGAGAGATCAAAAGACAGGGTGGGTGAATTGGGAAGATCTAAAGTACACCTAAAGAATTCCCAGGAGAAACAAGAAACAATTGAGGGAAAGATAATAAAGAAATTTTGGCTGAAAAATTTCCAAAATTGGTGAAAGAACTTCTCCAGTCCAGAGATTTAGGAATTGCAATAAATCCTAAACAGGATGAATTAAAAATAAAAATGTCTAGATGCTCTGAAGTGAAGCTACAAAATGTCTAAACAAGGAAAAGATCTTAAGAGAAGCAAACAGTAAAAACAACTTACTTATAAAGAACAAGTTAGATTGACGGTAGACTTTTTATCAGAAATAACAGAAACCAGGGGGGCCTGGGTGCCTCCGCCGGTTAAGTGTCCAACCCTTAATCGCAGCTCAGGTGTTGGTCTCGGGGTCATGAGTTCAAGTTCGCATTGGGCTCTGTGATAGGCATGGAGCCTACCTAAAAAAACAAACAAACAAACAACAACAAAAAAAACCCAGGGGCAACTGGATGGCTCAGTGGATTAACTGCCTCTTGATCTCAGCTCAGGTCATGATCTTATGTTTGTCTATGCTGACAGCTCAGAGCCTGTTTGGGATCCTCTTTCTCCCTCTCTCTCTGCCCCTCCCCCACTCACTTGAGCACACACCCTTTCTCTCTCTTTCTCAAAAATAGATAAATTTTTGAGGCACCTGGGTAGCTCAGTCAGTTGAGCATTGATTTCAGCTCAGGTAATGATCCCAGTGTCGTGGGGCGCTTGGGAATCTCTCTATCTCTGCCCCTCTCCTGTGCTTGTGCTTTAAATAAAATCTTTTAAAAGTCTGTTTCTTGGGGTGCCTGGGTGGCTCAATCAGTTAAGCCCCTGACTTCAGCTCAGGTCATGATCTCGGGCTTTATGGGTTTGAGCCCTGCGTTCAGCTCCCTGCTGACAGCTCAGAGCATGGAGCCTATTTCAGTTCTGTGTCTTCTTCTGTCTCTGTCCCTCCCCCGCTCATTCTCTTTCTCTCTCTCTGTCTCTCTGTCTCAAAAAATAAGTAAACATTTAAAAAATATTTTAAAAAAGCACTTAGAAAATCCTTGGCACATAATGCTATATAAGAATTTGCTACTATAAAAGGACCAAGTTCCAGAACAACATCATAATTGTGAACTTGTATATACATCAAATCACATGGCCTCACAATGTATAAAGCAAAAATAATTATGAGACACTGGCAAATATTATAGTAGGGGATATAAACACATCTCTTAGTGATGGATAGATCAAAGAGTTGAAACATTGATAAAGACATATACAGCTTTGCGTTGTTATTTTTTTAAGTTTATTTACTTATTTTGAAAGAGAGAGTATGTGTGTGCACATGAGTGGGGCAGGAGCAGAGAGGGAGAGAGAATCCAAAGCAGGCTCTGAACTGTCAGCACAGAGTCCAACACAGGGCTTGATCTCATGAACCATGAGATCATGAACTGTGCCAAAATCAAGAGTCAGATGCTTAACTGAGCCACCCAGGCTCCCCTATACAGTTTTTAACTGAATCATTAACAAGCTTGATATAATGGCTGAATATAGAACTATGTATCCCCCAAATTTGACTATTACACAATGTTTACAAATATATTACAAAACTTGACTTCAGCCAGACTACATTTCTTGACCTCAAAGCAATTAGATTAGAACACAGTTAACAGAAAGATAACCAACCACTCCCCATACATTTAGAATATTTTAAAACATACTTGCCAATAAGTATCTAAAAATTAGAAAATATTTAGGACTAAATGGTTATGAAAATACTACCTATCCAAATGATGTGATACAGCCAAAGCACAACTTAGAACAAAATGTATAGCTTTAAATGTTTGTTACAAAAGCAGGAAGACTAAAAATTAGTAAGCTAAGCATCCAAATAAGTGGGAGAAAGAACAGAGTAAATGCAATGAAATCATAAAGAAATTATTAAGGAACAGAAATAATTAAAGTGACATTTAAATACACAAATATCTGGCATGGTTTATTAAGAAAAAGGAAGAACATACAAATAAAACAATACTGGGGTATCTGGGTGGCTCAGTCAGTTAAGTGACCGACTTTGGCTCAGGTCACTGCGGTTCATGGGTTCAAGCCCTGAGTCAGGCTCTGTGCTGACAGCTCAGATCCTGGAGCCTGCTTCAGATTCTGCGTCTCCCTCTCTCTCTGCCCCTCCCCCACTCATGCTTTGTCTTTCTTAAAAATAAACATTTAAAAATTTAAAAAAAAAAACAAGATTAGGGATCAAAGAGATCTAATTATAAAAACAATGGAGTTTTGGGTTTTTTTTTTTTTACTTTTTTATGTTTTTTTTATTTGTTTTTGAGAGACAGAGACAGCACAAACAGGGGAGGGTCAGAGAGAGAGGGAGGTACAGAATCTGAAGCAGGTTCCAGGCTCCGAGCTAGCTCTAAGCACAGAGCCCAATGTGGGGCTCGAACCCACAAACCGTGAGATCATGATCTAAGCTGAAGTCAGACCCTCAACTGACTGAGCCACCCAGGCATCCCAACAGTGGAGATTTTTATGATAAGAAGATTATGAACAATGTTATGCCAAAGTATTTGAAGACTTAGAGAAAAATGATAAATTATCTAAAAAAAATATGATGTTCCTAAACTGTCAGAAGTAGCAAAATCTAAATATACATTTAATTATTAAAGAAATTGAATTAGGGGATCACTGGGTGGTTCACTTAGTTAAGCCTCCAACTTCGGCTCAGGTCATGATCTCTTAAGTTCAAGCCCCCGCCTCTGTGCTGACAGCTTAGAACCTGGAGCCTTCTTTGGATTTTGTGTCTCCCTCTCTCTCTTTGCCCCTCTCCCACTCATGCTCACTCTCTTGCTCTCACAAAAATAAACATTAAAAAAAAAAAAAGAAATTGAATTGGTAACTAAAGGTGTCTCCCACAAAATTTACCAGCTCCAGATCATTATCTGTGTGTTCCATCAATATCCAACCAACTGATAACCCCATTTTAAACAAACTGTTGCAGGGGCGCCTGGGTGGCTTAGTCAGTTAATGGTCCGGCTTCGACTCAGGTCATGATCTTATGGTTTGTGGGTTTGAGCCCCACGTCGGGCTCTGTGCTAACAGCTAGCTCAGAGCCTGGAGGCTGCTTCAGATTCTGTATCTCCCTCTCTCTCTGACCCTCCCCTGCTCTCACTGTCTGTCTCTCAAAAAAAAAAAAAAAAAACATTTAAACAAACTGTTGCAGAAAATAGGAAAATACAGAATGGACCACTATTTATTTCCTAAGACTAATGTAATCAATATCAAAACCAGACAAAAACAGTAGAAAATAGTTAAAAATATGCTGGTCTAGGCATCTGGGTGGCTCAGTCGGTTAAGCAGCCGACCAGCTCAGGTCATGATCTCACAGTTCGTGGTTCGAGCCCCACATCAGGCTCTGTGCTGACAGCTCAGAGCCTGGAGCCTGCTTCACATTCTGTGTCTCCCTCTCTCTGACCCTCTCCCGCTCACACTCTCTCTCTCTCAAAAAAAAAAAAAAAATATATATATATATTGGCCAGTCTCATTAATAAACACTGACAAAGAGCCTCTAAACAAATGCTGACTAGTAGCAGCCAGCAACATGCAACGTAACGAATTAGATTTTATTACAAGAATGCAAGGAAGAGTTAAAGAGGAAAAAATTTTCTATTACTGTAATTTACCACATTAACAGATTAAAGGAGTAAAGCATTTATAATCAATTCAATAAATATAGAGAAACAACTTCCAACACTTATTAATTAAACAAAAATTTGGCAAAACACAATTCTTCATCCTGGTAAAAAGAAATAACAACAACAAAGACTGATGTCCTTTCCTTTTCCACAGCACAAAGGAAGACATTCCCCATCTCTTTGTAGCTGCATGGAACCATGTGCCTGGTCCATGGGTGTGGAGCAAGTATTGGGTACCACTCCCAGCTCTGGCCACAAAGCCCTTCCAGTCGTCCACTCTCTCCTTCCTTAGAGACCTTGGAAATCATGCACTGAAGATGATAGCATCACAAAATGGAAGGTGTCTGGATCTTTGAGTCATTACTTGAAGGGGAAAGGCCAAGAAGAGCCACATGGCCCACATCAGACTATGAAATGAGCAGTAAACATTTATTTCTTTTTTAAGATTTTATTCTTAAGTAATCTCTACACCCAACATGGGACTCAAACTCAAAACTGTGAGATCAAGAGTTCCATGCTCTACTGACTGAGCCAGTCAGGTGCCCCTATATTTATTTACTTAAGCCAAATTATCACATATTTTTATGCATTTCATATATGTACATCTTTTTTAAGAAACCATAAGTGGAAATCATAAATGATAGATCATTATAGGCATGGCTTAGGCAAGACAGAAGACCCAAGCTCAGTAGGAGACCCACATCAAAAATATGGCATTAACTATATGAGATTTGTGAATGCATGTGCATTTACGTGTTCGAGTTAAAATAAAATCTTTAATGATACATAAATTTCACTTTTTACAATTACTGACTTTTTCATTTAACGGGCCAACTACAGATTCCATCCAATAAGGGGGCTTTTACTATGTTTGCAGTTCTAGCTTGACTGGAAATGTATCTTTGACCTTGGCAGCCATCTTGGTATCCAGGGCCTGCTTCTCCATCTTTACCATGCTCTACTGCAATCATTAAATGTTAGTTCCTGTAGTCTGAGTGCCTCGGAAGCCATAGTCCTTTCTGCAATCTTTTATAGAGTTTCCAGTTTAGGGGGAAAAGCAGACATTAAATAATTTGAATGAGATTATTGAGTTATCTGAGCAAGCAGTTTGTGATCATGTATGATCCTACAGTAAGGAGACATAGTTCAGTTGAAAGGTTAAAATTTATCCCAATTTTTTAAAAACTGAGGTATAATTCATGTGTAACATTAAATCAGTTTCAGGCGTAAAATATGAGTTGATATTTATATATGTTGCACAATAATCACCACAATAAGTCTAGTTAACATCCATCACCATAGTTACAATAACCTTTTCTCTTGTGATAAGAATTTTTTTTATCTTAAGAGAGTACATGTGAGTGAGGTAAGGGTGGCACAAAGAGAGAGAAAGAGAGAGAGAGAGAGAGAGAGAGAGAGAGAGTCCCAAGCAGGCTCCATGCCACCAGTGCAGAGCCTGATGTGGGGCTCAAACTTATGAACTACGAGATCATGACCTGAGCTGACACCAAGTGTCAGATGCTTAACCAACTGAGCCATCCAGGTGTCCCGTATTTCAAATACGTAATACAGTATTAATTACAGTCACTCTTTTGTACATCACATCCCAACCTACTAATATTATAACTGGAGGCTTGTACCTTTTGGCCCCCTTCACCCATTTTGTCTACCCCCACCCCAATCTCTTCTCTGTATCTGTGAGCCCAAGGGTTTTTTTTTTTTTGGTTGTTGCTTAGATTCCACATATAAGTGTGAAAATATGGTATTTATCTTTCTTTAATTTACTTCACTTAGCATAATGCCCTTGAGGCCTATTCATGTTACTGTAAATGCCAGATTTCCTTTTTATAGCTAAATATTCCACTGTGTATATGTATAGGTATACATCATGTGTGTGTACATACATGCATTTATCAATTCACCCATTGATGGACATGTATCACAGGTGTTCTGTATGCTGCTTTGTCCCATTGATTTGTATCCCTCTGCCAACAGAACACTGTCATATAGTGTAAGTCTGTAAAACTTACAAAGTCCAATGTCAATACAATGAGCTTCAAGACCAAGGCAGTTTCTCACTTCTTATCCTTGGGCTTAGTAGGTAGGTATTTGATGGTCATTTTTTAAGCAAATAAATGAAGTTGAAAGAAGTTAGAAAGTCCAAAGGAAAAAGCAGACAAGAGGGGATATGATATGCCCCTCCCCGCTCCAAAGAGAAGTCCCAGGAATGCTAAGTCTCATCTGGTAGGAGTGTAAGTCAGAGCACTCAAATCAGAGTGGGAGGAAGTGGAGAGAGTTTAAAGCTAGACCCCTCTTCTAAACCTCCCAAAATATAGAAAATGACAGAAGGCTTTTGGAACCAAGAGCTAGAAGAGCCTGGAAGCAAAAGCTGAAGCTGTCAGCTTCCCAGCAGTTCACACCCTGAGACAATCCTCCCACCTCCAACCCCCGAAGCTGCCAAAAGCCCCAGGCAGAGAAACAGGCGTCCCAAGATGGCCCCAGCCTCAGCAGCACCACGCAGCACTGGGGAAGTGACAGTGATTGGGGGAAATAAACACTATTATAGCTGAGGTATTTTAAAATTCCACCCTCGAGGCAGCATCCAGTTGCTATGGCAACCCTAGCTCTGCTGGGAGTCCTGATTACCAACTTGCTCAGTGCACCTGCCTCTGGCAGCCTAGAGGTGTCCTCAGGAGGCCGGGAGCTGCTGCCACCAAGAGGAACACCAAGGAAGTGCCCCTATGTTCTGTCTCCAAAGTAATGACTGAAGATACCCAAGGTGATTCTCTGTTCAATATGAACCCTGATGGTATAGTTTTGTTCCAGGTTAATACTTTTTATTAAAAATACTTGGGGCGCCTGGGTGGCTTAGTTGGTTAACTGTCCAACTCTTGATTCAGCTCAGGTCATAATCTTACTTTGTGTGTGTGAACACTGCATTGGGCTCAGCACTCACAGCGCGGAGCCTGCTTGGGATTCTCTCTCTCCCTTCCTCTCTGACCCTCTCTCTCCTCTCTTTCTCAAAATAAAGAAACTTAAAAAAATACTGGCTTACCTGATGTTCAAACTGACTTACAAAGTCTTTTTTTGTATTCACTTGGCTCCATCAAAACACAAAAAAGTAACATTTTCATTCAATTTGGGACAGAGCAAATGAAGCAGTTGGGTTGTGAGTTTTGCTTCCATAGTTGAGTCAAAGCCCCTAAGGGACACAACTGGCACTAGAATTGAGTGGCTGGCCCTGTCCTCTGACGCAGATTTGCATAAATACCGTTGCATACATTTGCTCTTTGGCACCCAATGTGGAATGGCTTGTGAGATCTTCAGGAAACCCAAACAAGTAAGAGAGAAATGACCACAGAACCAGAATGACAGGCAGCCAAAGGGACAGAGCCAGAGGTAGACAGGCACAGAGACGCTGTCATCCTGTCATTTCAATGTGGAGCAAAGGAGACTTGACTCTGGCAAGATTCCTCCCCACATAGCCATACTTGCCTTTATTTTCCAACTCATTTCTGCACTCACCTGTCATACCATTTGGTAAGCTTGACCTATTTGGCCCAAGGAGAGCTCACATGGCCAGGATACAAAGCAATGCTTGGGGAAGGGCAGCAGGCTGGGGCTGGCTAAGGGTGGGAGAGTCTCAGGTGCGTGTCTCAGGGAGAACACTGAACTGCAGACCCAGCCTTTCCGTTTGCTAACTGACTGCACTCAGCATCCATGAAAGGTAAGCTCCACGAGAGCAGGTATTGTTGCCAGTGACTGATCATTGCTATGGCTCCTAGAATGGTGTTTGGCACCTAGCCGATCTTCAATAAACGTTTCTGAAATCAAAGAAAAATAGTGCCTTGGTGCCTTCCTTTTTTTTTTTAATTTTTTAAGTGTTTTTTTTATTTATTTTTGATACAGAGAGAGACAGAGCATGAGAAGGGGAGGGGCAGAGAGAGATGGAGACACAGAACCAGAAGCAGGCTCCAGGCTCTGAGCTAGCTGTCAGCACAGAGCCCAACACAGGGCTCAAACCCACAAACATGAGATCTGACCTGAGCTGAAGTCGGAGGCTTAACCGACTGAGCCACCCAGGTGCCCGGGTGCCTTCCTTTTTAAAAACAGGTAAGAATTCTCTCTTCATTAGGGGTTTTGGGAGGCTCTAACAAAGCAGGATGAACCATGTTGACCTTAACAATGCTTTGGAAAAGGTTAAGTGATGTGCAAATGTCACCTAGCAAGACTGCCAACCAACCCAGCAGCTCAGATGACTGCTAGACAAGGGGCTTCCCAGACCAGGGCTTTACCCCCTTCCTCGGGGCACTTGAAGAAATACAGTTAAATGCTTGCGGGTCCCAGGCGCTGTAACTGTACTACTAGCTGCCTACTCAGCATCCATGCTATGGGTCTTCCTTACTGACAGATGCAAATTTCATTTGAGCAACACTGTGTCCCGCCCCTGCCTTCCTGTAGCTACCAGCATCTGTGGGATCCACCTATAGTTCTTTTAAAGGAATCTGGCTCCACCTTTGTCTTCACCATTTTCTCCATCTTCCTTGGAAGATGCTAAGGATGGTAGGCCAAGCACCTGAGTGCCTGATGACACCCTTGAGCTTCTTCCCCAGCCTGAAATGCCTACTCTGAACTTCCTATTGCTTAGAAAAATAACACCTATTTGTTCAAGCCACTGTAGTCAGAGTTCTGTAACAAGCAGCTGAACAAAATCCTAAATGATACAGTACTGTACTTAAAATAGCTCATTTATGACACACATTGCCAATGCCAATTTTACAGATGAGGAAATGGAAGCTTGGGGAAGTGAAGGAAATTGCCCAAGGCCATATAGCTAGTGAGTGACAGTTAGGATTTGATTCCAGGTCTGACTCCAAGACCCTTAATCTTTTCACTTTTGCCATAGTCCCCAAAGGAGAAGAAAGAAAAGAAAATCATGTTTGGGGGCGCCTGGGTGGCTGAGTCAGTTAAATGTCCGACTCTTGATCTCAGCTCAAGTCATGATCTCACATTTGTGAGTCCGAGCCCTGCAATGAGCTCTGTGCTGACAGTGCAGAGCCTGCTTGGGATTCTCTCTGCCCCTCCCTCACTTGTGCATGCATGTGCACTCCTCTCAAAATAAAGCAATGAACTTTAAAAAAGGGAAGTAAATATAGATCACAAGTGATAAGGACCATGGAAAAAATTAAGCAAGTAAGAATGCTGTTTGTTATACGAAGTTGAGGGAGTCTCCTTGGGAGGACATACCCACAGACACTGAAGAAGTGATGACGGGGAGAGAAAGGGATGGAATAAGCCACGTGGAGAGTGGAAGTAGGGCAGAGAGACCCACGAGTGCAGAGCCCCAGGGGCAGGAATGGGTATGGTGGACTGGCAAGGGAGCCAGCTGGGCTGGTACGACATGAAGGGGAAAGAACAGGATGTAGAGGCATTTGTACTGCAGTGAAGAATGTGCACTTTTCCTCTGAGTGAGACGAAAAGTCACGGAGGATTTTGATCTGAGAAGAGGTCAAACTTAGGACTTCGTTTCTGGGCTGCTGAGGGGAAAACAGTGGGAGGGAGGAGATGAGGCAGGAAGGCCAGACTAGAGGCTGCCACAACAAGGCAGCAGTCTGGAGCAGGCCGGCCCTGAAGGCTGGGAAGTACTCACACTCTGGGTACATTCTGAAGGCAAAGGTGCAGGATGTGCTGATGGACTGGCCATAGGAGATGAGACAGAAAGAGGAGTCTAAGCCTTCAGCCTACTGTCTTCAGTGCTGTGTCTTGGGCGGGGGTGGGGGCTGGGGGTGCTGCAGCAGGACCCAGAGCAGGACCCAGGCTGCTCAGGGTGCTAGGAGTAAGGTCGGACTGCATTCAGCTTTGGACACAGCCAAGTTCTGATACTTCTGGAGTGAGCACAGCTCATCACTCCCTCCTTCATGAAACATGTTCACTCAGCTTTCCAGACACCCACTTGTGCACTTGTGACTCCCCTACTATTTCACAGGCCACTCCTTCTCAATCTCTTATGTTCCCTCCCCTCTGAATGATTACCAGGCATCCAAACAAAAGGGTCAGGAAGTCAGTCAGATACAGCAAAGTAAAGAGTATTTTGAGAAGAAGGAGGAAGAGAATGATCAGCTTTGTGACACATGCAAATGACTGCGAGAGTAACACGAGGGCAAGAAATGACCAGGGGATTTGGCAAACACAGGATCACAAGTGACACAGACCATGGAAAGTGAAACTGGATTGCTCCTAGAGGAAGGAATGTAAGTAACACATTCTTTCCAGGATCACACAGGAAAAGCTCCTTCTTTCAGAACAAACCATAAGCAAGATCCTTTCTTTTCCATATCAGAAAAGTTGCCAAGTGCACACCAAAGCCTGGGCATAACTAATTCCTAGACAGACTCAGGCTTTGCAGGCCAGCGATGGGTTGGTGGTGGGACGGAGAACAGAGATAGGAAAGGAGACACATCAGCAGTGTTATATGAGCAAAACAGCACCAATCTCTTTGCTTCAAGGTCACCCACCCTGTTCACCCACTATTCTTCTAGTACATTCCAAGAAGCACTTCACAATGGACAGCATAATGAATATTTATTATGATTTTTTCAATTAAAAAAATAAGCCCAAAAATCTCTGGGCAATAAGCTAAAATACAATAAAAACAGTATCTTAGTGTTAGTGACATACCTTGCTGGCACACAGTGGTGCCTTCAATGCAGGCAAGGCTCTGCAGAAATTCCCACATTATTTCCCACCGCTTCCCCTTTTGTCAGAAGTCCCGACTGAAATGAGAGACGAAACTGAGGCACAGAGGTAAAGGGACTAGCCTGAGGTCAGACTGCCAGGAGAATCAGACAGGAACTGAGCCCAGAAAATCCTGACTGTTATACTCAAAATGCTACCCAGATACAATTCTGCGGCTACTGCCCAGCAGAAGAAAAAGCCAGTGTCTTCTTCTAAGTGACCAGTTAATAACACCCTGTGGGACAGCAGGAAGTGTCACTGGAAACGGCCCTGACTTGATGCCCAGTGATCTGGGCCAGAAGCTAGTCAACAGGACTCCCCTAAAGCTCCAGGGCCTCTCCCGCCCTCTTGCCTCCAATGCACAGCCCTCACTACAAAACCCACCCCTCCTTGTGGAAAACCAGCTGCACGGCCTCGTTCACATCATTCACAATGTGGGATGCCTCCATGAGCCCCGGGCTGAAGCTGAAGTCCCGGTGCCCATGGAATGGAGCCTCCTCTACTCCCTGGGCAGGCTGGGTGGGCTCCGTGCCCTTGGGACTGTACACGCCAGTGCACACTAGGATAGAGGCACAGCTCTGGGTTGCTGAGGGTCGCTGCTTCCACAGGCCACCGGCCCCCTGCTCCTCCGCCCCATCACGCTTCGCCATCTGCAGGTACTTGTGGAACAGGTTGGCACCGTAGACATCAGACATAGGATTATCACTGGCAGGGGCAGCACCGGAAAAGAGGGGGAAAAAACCCAGTTCAGTGTTACCAGGCAAAGAGAGGAGAGGACAGTTGTGGGACTAGTGTGCATCAGATACAGGGAAACGAGGGGGTGAGTGCCTAGGGAGAAAGGGCAGGGGGAGTCTTGAAAGGAATGAGGAGCTGGAGCTGCACTTACCCGATAGCATAGAGTGTCCGGATGGGGGCCGCCCAGCCCCGCCTCTCCGCCTGCTGCCTGATCAGGTCCTCTGCGTACTGGTAAGTGAGGACGCTGGGTTTGCCCATCAGGCCCTCGTATCGCAGCTCTTTGCCCGTCATTTTCTGGTAAATGGTTTCCAGGCACAGCAAAAAGGTGCCATGTCCAAACCTGTCAGAGAAGAGAGCTCAGCAGCTCAGGCCTCCCCTCGTGGACTCTAAGCAGGACCCTACACACCAATCTTTCACTCCAGCGCTCTGCTGGTGACAGGTCAAAGTGAACTCACTTCTAGTAAGAACGACTGTTTTTATGACCTGCTGTTATCTCTAACGTTCACTGAGCACTAGAGGTTGCCTATCACACTTCCCTCTCAGAATAACCCCATGAGATAGCGGTCATTCAGTGAGCAGACTGAGGCACAGAGATTAAGTAATTTGCCCAACACGGCAGAGCTAGGATTACAACCCAGACAGTCAAGACTCCACAAACCGAAGTTTAAATTCAGCTTTAAATTTGTGGCAGACTATTGGTTGCCATCCTCCCCGTTTTTCTCAGTGTCAGTTTGCAGCTCACCATGTGCGACCAGGCATGGAAAATGTTCCTTTGCCTCCACTGCAGCGAGGTGAGCGGCCATGTAAATAAGCTACAGGCAAAGAGTCAATGAAATCAGAAGTGCTGGGCTAAACTCCCAGGAAGTGTAAAATTGGGGACGGGGTACTCTGTTCCACCCTTCCCCACTCCTTTCCTGCTGCCTGGAATGCTGATACAGTGGCTGGAGTTCAGGCAGCCATTTTGGGTTATGCTGTGAAGAGCCAAGGGCTGCAGAGCAGGAAGACAGGGGAGTATATGTCCCACATAGATGGGACTTCCACACCAGCCCTGAACCGCCTGCCACACACTTCTTTCACATGAGAAAGTATCTTGTTTGAGACACTTTTGTTTTGAGTTTTCATCCCTGGCTGCTAAACCAAATCCTAACAGATACTGTCCAGCATATTAAAGTTGTATTTCACAAATAAAAACCACACTGAGACACCACCTCACACTGTTCAGAATGACCAAAATTAACAATTCAGGAAATAAAAGAAGCTGGCAATGATGTGGAGAAACGGGAACCCTCTTGCACTGCTGGTGGGAATGCAAACTGGTGCAACCATGCTACAAAAGTGTGGAGGTTCCTCAAAAAATTAAAAATAGAATTCCCTATGACCTAGCAATAGCAGTACTAGGAATTTATCCAAAGGATACAGGAGTGCTGATTCATAGGGCACATTTTACCCCAATGTTTATAGTAGCACTTTCAACAGCCAAAGTATGGGAAGAGCTCAAATGTCCATCAACTGACGAACAGATAAAGAAGATGTGGTATCCATACAATGGAATACTACTTGGCAACGAGAAAGAATGAAATTTTGCCATTTGCAGCAACGTGGATGGATCTGGAGGGTATTATACTAAGTGAAATAAGTCAGAGGACAGACAGAATGTTTTCACTCATATGTGGAACTTGAGAAAGTTAATAGAAGACCATGTGGGAAAGGAAGAGGAAAAAAAAGAGAGGGAGGCAAACCATAAGAGACTCTTCAATACAGAGAACAAACTGAGGGTTGATGGGAGTTGGGAAAATGGGTGATGGGCACTGAGAAAGGCACTTGATGGGATGAGCACTGGGTGTTGTATGTAAGCGATGAACCATGGGAATCTAACCCCGAAGCCAAGAGTAGACTGTACACACTGTATGTTAGCTAACTTGACAATAAATTATATTAAAAAAAGAAAATTAAAAATAAAAAAGAAAATTTAAATAATTAAAAAACAAAATAAGGTTGTATTTCAGTGTCACTTATTTATGTGACAAATTCTATTTTCAATTTTTAAATTACCGAAT
Organism: Suricata suricatta; assembly: GCF_006229205.1. Taxonomy (NCBI): domain Eukaryota; kingdom Metazoa; phylum Chordata; class Mammalia; order Carnivora; family Herpestidae; genus Suricata; species Suricata suricatta. The sequence continues at coordinate 104,094,673 of NC_043709.1, forward strand.
GAAAATTAATCTCGGGATGCCTGGGTGGCTCAGTCAGTTAAGTATACGACTCTTGGTTTTAGCTCAGGTCATAATCTCAGTTCATGAGTTCAAAGCCCTGCGTCAGGCTCTGTACTGACAGTGCTGAACCTGCTTGGGATTCTCTCTCTTCCTTTCTCTCTGCCCTTTCCTTGCACATGCTTTCACACTTTCTCGCTCTCAATAAATAAAAACACTTATTAAAAAAGAAAAAAGAAAAAAGTTCATCTCAAATCTGGTTTATAAACTTGCCCTCTGCTATTCAGTTCCAGCCTACATAACCAAATCCCTCTCACCAAGGATCAGCACACACGAATTATAGTAAGAATACTTCAGAGAAAATGTCTAACCTGAAGAAATATACCTTTTTTTAAATGTTTATTTCTTTATTTTGAGAGAGAAAAAGAAAGCACAAGTGTGGGAGGGCAGAGAAGGCAGGAGGGCAGAGAGAGAGAGAGAGAGAGAGAGAGAGAGACAGGGGGAGGGAGGGAGGGAGGGAGGGAGGGAGGGAGGGAGAGAGAGAGAGAGAGAGAGAGAGAGAGAGAGAGAGAGAGAGAGTCCTAAGCAGGCTCCACACTCAGCAGCTCAGAGCCCCGATGCAGGGCTCAATCTCATACTGTGAGATCATGACCTGAGACAAAATCAAGAGTCAGATGCTTAACCGATTGAGCCACCCAGGTGCCCCTGCAGAAACACACCTTTAAAAGTAACAATGGAATTCCCTAACACCCATCTCTTTGGAGTTAATGAATGGCGTGACTTCAGTCATGTCAAGGGTCGGGCCTGCTGCCCACTGTTGATGGATTACTCACAGAGCACACTGGGAATCAGTAGCTGGGAGAGAAAACTCTCGACTTTAGGCCTGAGATTGGAGCAGCCATACAGTACACAGTACCCAGAGCTGTCCTTCCAGGAAGGCCCTTGAGGGCTAGAAAGAGTGCTGCCTAGACTGTGCTCAGTCTCTGAAAAGGACAGGGCAGATGAGGTTCAAACAGTGGAGCAAGGAACGTGGACCTTTGAGAAATCCACTTACCCACTGGGTCTCAGTTCTCTGGCCTAAATAATCATCAGAATAATTACTGCATCCCCTGCTCCTACATCCTAAGGACAGGAGAAAACAGTTGAGAGGACCCGTGCTACGGGGACAAGACAAGGGGCAGTTGTACTGCTAGGCCTCCGAAGTCATCTATCATTTGGGTTCCACAGGCAAAAACATGTTCTGGGGGTGCCCAGCTGGCTCAGTTGGTGAAGCGCACATATCTTGATTCAGGGGTCATGAATTCAAGCCTCACATTGGGGATAGAGATTACTTCAAAAAAATAAAAATCTTTAAAAAGGGGCATTTGAGTTGCTCAGTTGGTTAAGTATTGGACTCTTGATTTTGGCTCCGGTCATGATCTTGGTTCATGAGTTCAAGCTCCAGATCAGGCTCTGGGCTGACAGTGTAGAGCCTGCTTGGGATTCTCTCTCCCTCCCTCTCTCCCCCACTAAAAATAAACTATATAACCTTTAAAAAAAATCTTAAAAAAAATAACACTTTAAGATTCTAGAGGGCAAAAGTCTTGCATTAAAGATCATCTCAACATATCTTCAGTGCTCAGTAAGCTACACTTTTCATTTAATAATTAGAAGTGACCCCTTGAAAATCCTCCCAGAAAATCAAGTTTCTACGGCAAATATTGGGTTCACTCATGCAGGGATCTGACTGCCCAGGGTACTGGGATGATGGTAGGAAACTGTCAGCAGGACCCCCCAAGCAACAGCTGGCAGTGGCCACCAGAACCAAGCCCACAGACCCTGTGTCCTCACCTGGGCATCTTGGCTTCAGCCATCCAAAGGAGATCCATGTTGCTGGCCAGGACAGGAAGATGGGGATAGGGGGCCGTCGCCAGACCAGTCCCAGGGTTTCCATTGCTGAGAAGGACATCCATGATCAGCTGCAAGCTTGTCTCCCAGCGGACAGGCTCCCCAAGGAGGAGTACCCCTTTAAAGAGTACAGGCACAGAGGTGAGGGTTGCAGGACACTCTGCCTACCCTCTGTGGCAGGCAGGAGGAAGGCCCTCAGGAGGCCAGCTGATGCCAGCTGGCGTCACCCCTGATGCCAGTACACACCCCTGCAAGGGCACAGTTCCCAGAACCAGCCTTCAAGAGCCATTCACCCATTCACTCAAGGTGAACAAAGCCCAGGACTCAGGAATGCACTGCCAAAGGCCTCCCATTTTCACTTTTATTTGCCAGTACTTCACAGAAAAGGTGAAAACAAAGAAAAGCAGCAGACAAGTCTCAGGCCTGCTTCCTCCTGTTGACTAATGCTCTCCTGACTACCTCACCCACAAGAACCTGGCAAAGAGCTCACCTTTCTCAGCCACTTCTCTCTGAGCCCCAGACGCCTGTAAACCCAACAGCTAGGAGAAGGGGATCCAGAGTGACACAGACCTGCATTCCAAATCCCTGTCAATTTGCCTCTGTGACTATGGGTAAATTATTTACCTTCTCTAAGCCTCAGCTTTCCTACTATGTAATAACAATACCTACTATTGTTTAGGATGAAAATGATATAATAAAGTACTTAATCCATGCTGGACACAGCACTCAGCAAATGGTAGCTGCCAATATCAGCTACAAGGCCAGTGACCAAACAAAACCAGTGGTCTCAATGGGGAAGTAGGCCCCCTAGGGAGGTGTTCTAGAAACTGGAGAATGTATTTTATTTTATTTATTTATTATGTTTATTTATTATTTTTAAGAGAGAGAACATGAGCAGGGGAGGGGCAGAGAGAAGGGACGGCACTGAATTTGAAGCAGGCCCCAAGCTCTGACCTGTCAGCACAGAGCCTGATGTGGAGCTCAAACCCATAAACTGTGAGATCATGACCTGAACAGAAATCAGTTTCTTAACCGACTAAGTCACCCAGGCACCCCTGGAGGATGTATTTTAATTGTCACGATCATGGCAAGGGATCATGAGAGGGGGCGAGGAATGCTAGATGCTCAGGACACTCCGAAACAATAAAAAACTGGCCCCTATTAACATTTGAGTGTTCCATCTGACATTCACATAAGTGAACAACCTATTTATAAAAATTAAGCTGAAGCCCTAATTTAATTTTACATATAAACACAAAGTATTTTTTGGTAGAATTTTAATAAACACTCATTTTCCAAAAATGAAACTATCACGTAAGTCAGGAAAACACTGCACTTTATCTTTTGAAAACTTTACCAATAGCTGTTCCCTATTTTGGAAAATCACTTCACCAATGACAATGCTGCCCCTAATTTCCAAGTCACGAATAAAACACATCTATATCACACCTATCACACTTAGATCAGCCTGCATTTGTAGCTATAACATTCATGGTGATTCCATGTTTTGTATTATCATTTTACAACTTTATTATGTCTTGAATAATCATTTACTTATTGAAAAACATATTACCTTATTAAAAATATTTTGTTTTATCTCTCCCTCTACAATTAGGGCTTTGGGGGCACCTGGGTAGTTCAGTCAGTCGAATGTGTGACTTTGGCTCAGATCATGATCCCATGGTGGATATCCAGGATTGTGCAGAGCCTGCTTGGGATTCTCTCTCTCCCCCTCTCTCTCTCTACCCCTCCCTGACTCATGTGCTCTCTCTCTCTCAAAATAAATAAACTAAAAAAAAAATTAGGACTTTATATTCTAGTTAGTTTTTAACATACAATGTGTGTATGTATTCAGTATGTATTCAATTAGTATACAGTATCAGCGAACTTCACTGCAGGGTAGTAAAGAGGACATTACACAAGGGAGAACTGGATTTAATGGAACTGTGAAATGCTGGCTTAGATAACCTTTGAGGGCCTTTCCATGCTTAAATTTTCTATACTTACAATTTTTCTGGAATAATAAGGCAAATGATATCGGGAAAGAAAGATTAAAAACAAATGTCTCAGAGGTAGTGAGTGGCAGATCTGAGACTAGAACCCACACAACCTGATGTCCAACACCCCTAGCCACCCTACCCGTCTGCAGGCACACAGTCACACTAGGACAGCCTGGAGGGCCGAAAGAAGCATCCAGAGCCACGCCTACCCCAGCAGAGGACCTCATTACCTTCAATGGCAGGAAAGTCGTTCCTTAGAAGGGGCTGCCAAGAGACAAAGAACAGGCTCATCAATGCCACAGTCCCAGTCCTCTACCCGACAGCCACATAACCAGTTTCAAGGGGCAGCAGGAGGAAAAACACACTTTAGACAGATCAAAGACCACCCCCATGGCCTAGCCCATGCCAAGGAGAAGCCAGAGAGGACTGAGGAAGAAAATCTACGAGGAGTAAAGAGAGGAGGAGGAGGGCTACCAAAGAACAGGCTGAGGGAACCCACATATGAAAATCTCCCAGGAGGAAGGGCTAGTCAGCTGTCCTTCTCCAGTGAGGACAGGAGGTAAGTTATTGGCCAAGCAAGAGTCTAGAATCAGGTAGCTAAGATGAAAGGTTAAGTCTATGAAGAAAAGGGAGGCCATCAGGGCATGATGGAACATTTCTCTTGATAGGACATGGGGAGGCAGGAGTCTTCACTTTATCAATCTCCTGGTTCCTTCCTTAGTCCTGGCTCTACTACTAACCAGCTTTGTGACCTGGGGCAGGTCCCTTCCTCTGTGTGGGGCTCAGTCTCTGAGCTGCTCTAATATCTGTTCCAACTCTGACATTCTAGCTCTCCACATAATTTGCATGATGCTAGGAGAAAGCTTTCAAAGGCAATAAAGTACTCTATTCAATCAGAAAGCCCTAGAGAAAGGACTAAGGCTACATAAACAAAAGTTAAACTTGTCTGTTTATAGCTGCATTTCTCCACAATTTGACAGTGGTTTGACTTAAACTGCAGGCCATTATGACACAGAGTTCACATGAGGAAGTGAGGGCCAAAGGCCACCAAGGGCCGGTAGTCATCCTCTAAGAGACCAATGAGAGGCTCTGTGACTAGTAATCAGAAGAGAGAAGTCAAACAGGTGGTTCAAATAGGAGCCAAACCCAAAAGGAACATGGGCATACTCAGAACTGCTGGTTACTTTTAAAAGCAAGCCGTTTCTCATAAGGACAACTCTCCATAGCAAGCTTCAGGATGAAGTAGCAACAATGATTAATTTCACAAAGGTTAATGATTCTCCCAAGCAACACTCAGAAAGCCGGCTGGTAAAATACAGAACTCCTCACTGGAGATGGCAGGGCACTGAAAGGGGTTCTCTGCTAAGTACCGAAAGGAAAGCCCTTAGGAGCCTGTTGCTCCTCTGGGGCATCCTTGTGTATCTGGGGAACAAATCCTTGGCCAGATATGCCTCTGCAAGGTGAACGAGATGAAGTTCTTGGAGGGAGGGGTTGCAAGGTTGGTAAGAGGAACCCATGTGGGGAATAGAGGACAAAATTAAACACCCAGGAGCACGCTCATCATTACCGTGGTCTTCGGCCGCCGCTGGAGATCCACCATGTCAAGCACAGGAAAGGCCATCCGCAGCTCATCCACAGTAACCACATTCTCAAAGCCCAGTCTACAGCAAGATCAGGGAAGCAAAGCTGGACCATTCTGGGAGATGTCTCTAAGGTGAGGGGAACCAACACAGTCCCAACCACACTAGTCCACCCAATCCCCAGACAGGAGTAAACCAGTGAGAGCCCAGACACAGTCCTGCAAAGCCAATGGCAATCCTGGAGGACAGCCTGCGACTACACAGGTAAAGCAGGGATACATACTGCCACAGCGATGCCTTGGCAGTCCCTGGGCACACTCCGGTGTCAGGTCCTATGCTGGGCACTACCAGGGCACAAAAGCACACAAGAATATCTGGCCTTAAGCTCACCACATGCCAGGGCCCATCTAAACCAGCACTCTGTGACAATAAACTATTAAAAAAAATAAAAATAAAAATAAATAAACGTTAAAAAATATATAAATAAATAAAAGAAAAGGAAAAAAAAATAAACCAGCACTCTGTGAACAGTGCTGCCACGTGTGTTGAGTTCAAAAGAGGAGACTCCTCCGTGGGCTGGTGCCTAGGCAGAGTCCAGAGACGTCAGACTTGCGCTGACTCTTGATGAGCCAGATTCGGACAGCATGGAGAAGCCATGAGAGTGGAAAGTCAGCGCCAACAAACCTCATCTCTCCAAGACCTGCCTCCATTTTCTCATCCTCAAGTCCCACTTAAAATCTTAACTGGGCATGGTTTCAGATTACTTTCAAAATGAATCTCCCAAAAATGCTTCCATCAGATCACCCTGTCAGCAACACCTGCAATGACTCCCCTGCCCACACAAATAAGTAAGTTCGCTGGCCTCTTGCCCTTACTTCTGAGGTTTCCTTTCCAAGACACCACTCTTCCTGTTACTCCCCTGTCCCAATCCAATCTCCTGCTTCAGGGATCCACATCTTCCCTGCTCTCCCCAGCCTCCTTAGCTCCTTCCCCGCATGGAAAGCCACAACCGTCTCCTGTGGCACAGCCACATCCCTCCATGAGGCCACCAGTCATTCCCATTCCCAGGTGCTCCCTTCCCAACACCTGTGACTCTAAGAGCCTATACTGTGTGTGCTCTTTAGTCCTCAATCATATGTCCTCTCAAACACTGCTGCATCCTTTGTGGCTGTGCTACTCCTGCCTCCTCCAGCATGAACCCTTTGAGGAAGACACAGTCCCATGTGCTTCTCTTGGCCCCTCTCCCCTGCAGAGGATGCAGCACGGGGCTGGTACACAGCAAGTGCTCAGCACGGGTTCGCAGAACTAGCAAATAAGAACAGGGACCAAGTCTTCTGCCTCCTAAGTGTATACACACACCCAAAAGGTTCGCTGTAGATAATATTAGTTGATAAGCTGATTGAGCACCCACCCCAAGGAACAGCGCAGAGCAGGGGTTCCCAACCCTAATTACAGTTTTCTCTTTCAACATACAGACTGCTGATTTTTATCTCAGCCCTAGTGAACCAAGAATCTGTAATTTGTTTAAGTTTATTTATTTTTGAGAGAGAAAAAGAGAGCATGAGCAGGGGAGGGGCAGAGAGAGAAGGAAACACAGAATCCGAGAAGCAGGCTCCAGTCTCTGAGCTGTCAGTATGGAGACTGATGCGGGGTTCAAAGCCACAAACCGTGAGATCATGACCTGAGCCGAAGTCAGACGATCAACCAACTGAGCCAACCAGGCGCCCCAAGAATCTGTATTTTAGGCTCCCCAGCAGATGCTGATTCAGTGGGCTGGCTTTTGGAAACTACTGGGGACCAGGACTGGCCGTACCTGGGAACCATCCTCCCTCCCTCCAGGGCCTACCACATATCCCATAAGCTCTGGCACCAGCAGCCAAGCACACCTCACTACAGTCCCCCCTCAGCCATGGGAGGAAAACTCCAGTCCTGTCCCTTCCTCTTCAGCCAGAGCAAGAATCACCAAAAGGATACGCTCGGGCATTTTCCACCAGGGGCCCCTGCCCAGACACCAGCATCCGCTTGCTGTGGTACTGGGAGAAGAGCTTCATGGGGCTGTGAGAGAGAATGACTTGGTCTGGCTCCACCTGTAGGGACAGCCAAAAGACAGAGGACAGCAGAGGTGACACAACACTTGAGCGAACATAATAGGGAAATAGGTGGCTTTTCACTTAGAAAAGAAAACAATCTGCCCAGAAAAAAGGTGGGGCAGCCTTTTCCGGCACCCGACACTTCTAGGCACTACCCAACAAGTGTGAGAAGAACCTGCTTTGGCTCTTGCCACAAATAACCAACAAGCAGGAAATGCCATCAGTCATGGGTTCTGACCACTCACCAGACCTGTTCTGCTCAGTTCCTCCAACTGGAGACCACAGGGTTTACGTGCATGTTGTCATTGTCACAGAAATCTGCTTCTGACTTTGACTTTCTATTTTCAGTTCTACTTAAAGACTTAGCTTTTTCACATTTATATAGCACGAACTCCAACAATGCGGCCAACATTCACATGTTTTCGGAGCCCTCTCCAGAAGCCACAGAAGGGAGCCAGTTACACTCCTTTGCTCTACGCTCAGCCCCAAGCAGTGCTACCCAGTCAGTCAGCCACTTTATTTACTCTTTTGGTTCCAAACAGCTGTTTCCAAAAACTAAATCCACCCTTAATAAAGAAGGATGTGTCAATGTTGATATGCCATGTGGAGCTCCAAGCAGGCAAACAGGGACTGCTTTTGGGGGACGGTGCTCATTCAGTTGTGAACATCTTACTTATGAGAAACAAGAGTGCCACCTGGTATACAGAGATTTAGGAAAATGTGAGCCTTGCTTTCTAGGGGTTGAAAGTCCAAAAGAGACAACCCTGGTGCCCAGAAAAGAAATGGATACAAAGACAGCAGACTGAAACTATCAAATCCATGGACAGGATTTTTGTGCTCAATGTGAAATGATATGTAAAAAATGCCCATCCTGATGAGGCTCTACTCATGAATCTAAGCTTGAACTTCAAGTTATTGACCCACTGGCCGTGCCCATGGGCTTCTCAACACAGGGCCCAAACCCAGGAAAGGCAGGTTAGTCAGTGTTGGAAGGGGGTCTCCACTGTCTTTGGGCTTCCATGTCTCCACCTGTCTCCTCACCTTGAACCCCAGCAGGGCTGACAGCTCCTGGGCTTTGCTCTGTTGTAAGATGTTCCCGGCATTTGTGACAAAGACCACGGGCACCCGCAGCTGCCCATGAGAGTTCACCAGCCTACGGAACGCTTCCAGAGCAGCGGGGATCACTCTGTGACCCCGCACAAGCACTCCATCGATGTCCAACAGGAACCCAAAAGTGGGTGGGCTCTGCACAGAGGGAAGAGAATCACCACAACGTGAGTCAAGAGGCAAAGGGGAAGAAGGAAAGACCCTTCCAAAGTGGTGCGCCTCATTATCCCCAAGTTGCCTAGAGCTTTGAGCAGAAAATGAGGACATGGGATTTCTGATAAGGCAAATCCATCTAAAAAAACAAATTAGTCCCTTTTCATGTATTTTTTAAGGATATAACTATTTGGTTAAAACCATCTTCACATAATTAATATAAAAGGATTTTTTTAATGGAAAATACAGAAATTCAAAAACATCCCAGCATTTTAACTTGACCGATCTCATCTCTAATCTTTTTCTCCCATCCAAGTACTAACCAGGCCCAACCCTGCTTAGCTTCCGAGATCAGACAAGATCAGGCACGGTCAGTGTGGTATGACCGTAGACTCTTCTTTTTCTACTCTTATGTTTATCACATAGCTATAACTATACTTTATATATTCAATTTTGCATCCTGTTCTTCTTGCTTGACATTCAAATATTTTTATCTGTTACAACAGCTTTCATAGTCACCTTTTATAATTTTGTTTGATTACAACGTACATGGAGTTCTAAAAAACTCAATTGCTACAGAGGATATAAAAAATTTTTTAAGTTTCTTGCCTCCTTCTTCCACTTAGTGTTGTTTCCTGTCTTACATGTTTCCAGGAACTTTTTATAAATCTGTAGTAATAATTTATCTGTTAATTAACACACAATGGCATTATACTATACTTTTCTTTTCCCTCTGATCTTTTTTTAAGATACCTTTTGGTAACTCTTACTTATCTTTCTGTATCAATATACATAGCTCTACATCCTAAACATCATTTCTAGCTACATAATTCTGAGTGAATATTCCCTAACATTCTATTTCCCTGTATTTTGTACACATGCTTTCCTACATTTTTGCTACTACAAATAATGCTATAAGGAACTTCTTCATGCTTACTGGTTTTTCCTTAAGCTAGATTCATAAAAATAGGAGAATAAATCAAGAGTGCAGGGGCATGTGGGTAGCTCAGTTGGTTAAGTGTCTGACTCTTGATTTTGGCTCAGGTCATGATCTCGCAGTTTGTGGTATCAAGCCCCATGTTGGGGCATGGAGCCTGCTTAGGATCCTCTGTCTCTCTCTCTCTCTCTCTCTCTCTCTCTCTCTCTCTCTCTCTCTCTCAGCCCCTCCCCTGCTTGTGCTCTTTCTCTCTCATGATAAATAAATAAACTTTACAAAATTAAAAAAAAAATAAGTCAAGATGCAAAAACTGAGCCCCTGGGTGGCTCAGTCAGTTGAGTGACTGACTTCAGCTCAGGTTGTAATCTCACAGTTCATGAGTTCAAGCCCCACATTGGGTTTGTTGTTGTCAGTACAGAGCCTGCTTCAGATCCTCTGTCCCCCTCTCTCTCAGCCCTTCCCTCTCTCAAAAATAAACATTTAAAAATAAAACAAAATCATCTTTAAAAAAAAAGAGTGCAAACATTTTAATGATGCAACACCTATCAACAAACTGTCTTCTAAAAACATTTATCAGGGACACTCGGGTGGCTCAGTTAAGCAGTCAACTTCAGCCCAGGTGGTGATCTCTCACAGTTTATGAGTTTGAGCCATACATTGGGCTCTGCACAGACAACTTGGAGCCTGGAGCCTGCTTTGGATTCTCTGTCTCCTTCTCTCTCTCTGACCCTCCCCTGCTTGTGTTCTTTCCTCCTCTCAAAAATAAATAAATAAACATTAAAATAAATAAAAACAGAGGCACCTGGCTGGCTCAGTCAGTTCAGCATCCAACTTCAGCTCACATCATGATCTCACAGTTCATGAGTTCAAGCCCCGCTGTCAGCACAGAGCTTGTTTCAGATCCTCTATGTCTCCCTCTCCCTCCCCTGCTCATTCTCTCTCTCTCTCTCAAGATAAATACATAAACTTAAAAAAATAAAAATATATATCAACTTATACAGCCACTGGTAATGCACTTTATACTTGCAGATACTAATTTTCACATGTACCAAGGAGTTTAATTACCAAACATCCTGTTAATTTAAAAGTTCAAAAAATGGTATCTCTCCCAATATATATTTCTTGGGACTTATACAGTAGAATATTGTCCTTTCTAAGTTTATTTATTTTAGTAATCTCTACACCTAACATGGGGCTCGAACACACAACCCTAAGATAAAGAGTTGCATGCTCTTCCTACTGAGTCAGTCAGGCACTGTGAACACTGTCCATTTTTAAAAAATTCATTCCTTGGATACCTGGCTGGCTCAGGTGGCATGTGACTCTTGATCTTGGGGTCATTAGTTCAAGCCCCACATTGAGGAAAGAGATTACTTAAAAAAAACTTTTTTTAGGGGTGCTGGGGTGGCTCAGTCAGTAAGTGTCCAACTCTTGATTCAGCTCAGGTCATGATCTCAGAGTTGTGGGATTGAGCCCTGCAGGGAGGGAGTCTGCTTGGGATTCTCCCTCCCTCTTGCTCTGCCTCTTTCTCTCTCTCTCAAAAATAAGCATTAAAAAAAAGGTTAGGATTCTAAGTTATATTAAGGAACTACTAATGTTGTTAGGTATAACAGCATTGTAGTTATGTTTAAAATGTCATTTTTCTTAAAGGTACACACAGAAGAATTTGAGGGTAGAATGACAAGAAATCAGCAATTCATTTTAAAATCTTACAGCTGGAAAAAATAAAAAACAAAAAACCTTAAAGCTGGAAAAAAAGAGAGGGGAGGGGCACAAGCAAAGCAAGTGTGGCAAAATGTCCATTAATTGCTAAATCTGGGAAATGGTTATATCGGTTCATAATATTATTGTTTTTGGATTTTTGAAAACTTACATAGTTAAAAAAATAAAATGTCTCATTTGTGCTGATGGCTACAAAATTTAACCATACACAGTTTTAATGGCCATATCCTAAATAGCCACAAAATTTGCTCTCTTGGATATAAGACTCCACAGCCCCTGCTACTTAGAACAGGAAGGTTTTCAGGGCAATTTATTAATATCCTTAAGGCTTCCTCATCTCTAACTATATAAACGAGTAATTGTACACCTCCAACCCTCTGGTGAATGTACACAGAAAAACCAGGCACCCAGGAACAAGAAAGTAAGGGTGCAAGTTAATTATAACAAATGCGCCACACTAACACCCAGATATCGACACAGGAAGCTGGGAGAAGATGGAGTAGATATAAGATTTCTCTACAGTTTCTGTTCAATTTTCCTGTAAACCTAAAAATTCTCTAAAAAATAAAGTTTATTAAATTTTTTAAGTGAAGGTATCTAGAGAGACTTTCTTTCATTTATTTTTTCATTTTTCTTTTCATTCTCTTCTGTATTTATACTCTGACTTTTCTTCTGTATCACTTGGCTGTATTGTTTTGTTTTGTTTTGAACTAGTCCTGTGTATTAGGCCAAATCCTAAAGTTCCTATCTGTGGCACTGATAAAATGTGTGATTTAAAAAAAAATTTTTTTTCCTAATGTTTATTTTTGAGAGAGAGAGAGAAGAGCATGAGCAGGGGAGGGGCAGAGTGAGAGGGACACACACAATCCTAAATCGGAGTTGTTAGCACAGAGCCCGATGCAGGGCTTGAAGGCCACAAGACCATAACCTGAGCCGAAATCAGATATTTAACCCGACTGAGCCACCCAGGTGCCCCAAACTGTGTGATTTTAAGATTAGTTGAAATGAAGTGACTACTAAGATGTTCCTTTGTATTTTTGCTTCTTACCTGGAATTAGTTTGGTATGTTTTCAACAATAGCATTAGAACTATCGTGTACTTCACTGTCTACTCCAACCACTTCCACATTTAAGAGAACTTACTATGTGCCAGTCACTGTGCAAAGTACCCTACATATTTCACAAAAACACCGCATGGTAAGTAATACCAGTACACAGATGGAGAAATTGAAGCTTAGGAAGCTAAGTAATTTGCCTTAAGTCATTCAGTAAAGAGTACAGGCGGGATTCAATTCTAAGGCTAGTACTCTGAAATGCTGGGTGTAGCCCTACATCCCTTTTTCGACTCTATCAGAAAGTCATTTGGAAAAAGCACCTGCAAAAACGCTAGAGCCAATACAACGTTACAAATGATGGCAAAAAGCGCTTTTACCAAAATATTCTCATTCCATGCTTCCAGCATGGCCACTTTTAGCTCTGTGACACTAGTCAAGTCACTTAACTCTGAATCTTAGCTGCCCCATATGCAAAACTGAGAATAGTGATAACATAGCTGTTAAGAGCTAGGACTCTGGCACCAGACTGCCTTGGGTTCCGGATTCTATCACTTACCAGCTGTACACCCTTGGGCAAGTTGCTTAACCTCTCTGTGCTTCAGTTCCTCCATCTGTAAAATGGAATAACAGTACTTACCTCATAGAGTTGTTACAAAAATCGTATAAATTAGTAATTGTGAAGTATGTGGCACAAAGAGCTTTTTTAAAAAGAAGTCATTATTTTAACTATTAAAGGGTTACAGTGAAAACACTATGTAAATGTGCAATATTATCATTACATAAAGAAACTGATTTTAGAAAACGAAGTGATCCTCTTAAAAGAAAAATAAAAAAAGACAAATGGCCCAGGGGGAAGTGAGGGCGACACAGAGTCCGGGCACAGTTGTCCACCAGCTGTTTGACCTTACAAAGAAAAGTACTTAAAAACTCGACTCCAAGCTTCAGCTTCCCAAAGTTGTTGAGAGAATTATTGCTAAAGCACCGGCACAAATCAGGGCCCCTGGGCCAGTTCTCTTCCGCTCGCCCCTCAGCTCTTCCCCCAAACTCGGCGGCACGTAACTGAGGCTCGTTATAAGCAAGGCCCACAAGCGAATGGGACCAAAGTAGCAAAGCTCGCACTAAACAAACCCACATTCATCTCTGGGCTATCCGTGTATAGGCGCGGGCCCCAGAGGGGAGTCTATCCCGAGTCCCCAGATCTCTTCCAAATGTAAGTTTAAAACCAAAACCGGAAGATTGTCATCCTGAAAAATCACAGAGCAAGAATCACACCCTGACCAGGAAAATAAGAACACAGAAACTGCCGAGTAACTTTGGAGACGAAAACAGCGAGCGGCCAAGTAACCATCCAGGCGCGCTTTGGGGGTTTGTTTTGTTCCTTCTCAAGCAGGAATAACTTTTCTTTAAGGCCGAAGGCACGGCAAATCCCCCGAGGGGGAGGCAGGACACGCCGGGGACACTCGTGCTCCGGCAAAGAACGAAGCGCTCCGAGGTCAGCGGCCTAGTCCAGGCCATTTCCCTGGAGGCCCGAGCGGCCCGGCGGTGGCCCCTCAGTCCCCGCGGCTCCGGCCCCACCCCCAGCCCTGAGGACCCGCTCGGTGGGAACCTGGGCGTTCTCACCTGTGCGGGGTCCGCGGCGTAGCCTCTCCTGGGGCAGCGGCCCCACAGCCCCGCCGCCGCGCGCGCGGCCCCCCACCAGAGCCCCGGCACGGCACCGACCGCCGCTAGGC